>NW_015629570.1:1221339-1243483 GCF_001515625.1 Sinocyclocheilus rhinocerous
TATTTACTTTATAACAGTAAATAAATATCGGTTCTGCATATCGGTTATCGGGCACATAAACATGCAAATAATTGGTATCGGTATCGGTTATAAAATGTTAATATCGGTCGATCACTAGTTGTAATTCGTCCTTTTTGTTGGCTAGTGATCTGGCGTTGGTGAGAAATACACTAGGAAGCGGTGGTTTGAACAATTACGAGTAGACAAACAAACAAAAACACTAACGAAAAGCACCGAACATATATATATTAGTGCTGGGCAACAATTAAACATTTTAATTGCGATTAATCGCATGGTTTTCTGTGTTCTAGAGCCGATAACAATCCATGGAGAGCCCAGTGTCCTGGCTATCTCCTCCGGTATGTTGTGTAACTCCATAAATTCGCTTGTAACTTCTTGATTACATCGAAAACCAATGTTTAAGGTATCTAATCGACTGTAACTGTGATTTGCCTGACTGATTTGAACAATTACGAGTAGACAAACAAACAAAAACACTAACGAAAAGCACCGAACATATACAGTGGGTACGGAAAGTATTCAGACCCCCTTAAATTTTTCACTCTTTGTTATATTGCAGCCATTTGCTAAAATCATTTAAGTTAATTTTTTTTCCTCATTAATGTACACACAGCACCCCATATTGACAGAAAAACACAGAATTGTTGACATCTTTGCAGATTTATTAAAAAAGAAAAACTGAAAAATGCTCAGTATTTAGTAGAAGCACCCATTTGATCTAATACAGCCATGAGTCTTTTTGGGAAAGATGCAACAAGTTTTTCACACATGGATTTGGGGATCCTCTGCCATTCCTCCTTGCAAATCCTCTCCAGTTCTGTCAGGTTGGACGGTAAACGTTGGTGGACAGCCATTTTTAGGTCTCTCCAGAGATGCTCAATTGGGTTTAAGTCAGGGATCTGGCTGGGCCATTCAAGAACAGTAACAGAGTTGTTGTGAAGCCACTCCTTCGTTATTTTAACTGTGTGCTTAGGGTCATTGTCTTGTTGGAAGGTAAACCTTAGTTCCAGTCTGAGGTCCTGAGCACTCTGGAGAAGGTTTTCGCCCAGGATATCCCTGTACTTGGCCGCATTCATCTTTCCCTCGATTGCAACCAGTCGTCCTGTCCCTGCAGCTGAAAAACACCCCCACAGCATGATGCTGCCACCACCATGCTTCACTGTTGGGACTGTATTGGACAGGTGCCTGGTTTTCTCCACACATACCGCTTAGAATTAAGGCCAAAAAGTTCTATCTTGGTCTCATCAGACCAGAGAATCTTATTTCTCACCATCTTGGAGTCCTTCAGGTGTTTTTTTAGCAAACTCCATGCGGGCTTTCATGTGTCTTGAACTGAGGAGAGGCTTCCGTCGGGCCACTCTGCCATAAAGCCCCGACTGGTGGAGGGCTGCAGTGATGGTTGACTTTCTACAACTTTCTCCCATCTCCCGACTGCATCTCTGGAGCTCAGCCACAGTGATCTTTGGGTTCTTCTTTACCTCTCTCACCAAGGCTCTTCTCCCCCGATAGCTCAGTTTGGCCGGACGGCCAGCTCTAGGAAGGGTTCTGGTCATCCCAAACGTCTTCCATTTAAGGATTATGGAGGCCACCGTGCTCTTAGGAACCTTAAGTGCAGCAGAAATTTTTTTGTAACCTTGGCCAGATCTGTGCCTTGCCACAATTCTGTCTCTGAGCTCTTCAGGCAATTCCTTTGACCTCATGATTCTCATTTGCTCTGACATGCACTGTGAGCTGTAAGGTCTTATATAGACAGGTGTGTGGCTTTCCTAATCAAGTCCAATCAGTATAATCAAACACAGCTGGACTCAAACGAAGGTGTAGAACCATCTCAAGGATGATCAGAACAAATGGACAGCACCTGAGTTAAATATATGAGTGTCACAGCAAAGGGTCTGAATACTTAAGACCATGTGATATTTCAGTTTTTCTTTTTGAATAAATCTGCAAAAATGTCAACAAATCTGTGTTTTTCTGTCAATATGGGGTGCTGTGTGTACATTAATGAGGAAAAAAAATTAACTTAAATGATTTTAACAAATGGCTGCAATATAACAAAGAGTGAAAAATTTAAGGGGGTCTGAATACTTTCCGTACCCACTGTATACAACGTACTTGTAAACAAACAAACGGAAATTTTTTACATTTATTTTATAATGCATATAATGTTAATTTTATACACACACATACATAGATATATAATGCATGTATAAAATTAACTAAGCTAACTAATATATATATATATATATATATATATACAGTGGGTACGGAAAGTATTCAGACCCCCTTAAATTTTTCACTCTTTGTTGTATTGCAGCCATTTGCTAAAATCATTTGTTAATTTTTTTTCCTCATTAATGTACACATAGCACCCCATATTGACAGAAAAACACAGATTTGTTGACATTTTTGCAGATTTATTAAAAAAGAAAAACTGAAATATCACATGGTCCTAAGTATTCAGACCCTTTGCTGTGACACTCATATATTTAACTCAGGTGCTGTCCATTTCTTCTGATCATCCTTGAGATGGTTCTACACCTTCATTTGAGTCCAGCTGTGTTTGATTATACTGATTGGACTTGATTAGGAAAGCCACACACCTGTCTATATAAGACCTTACAGCTCACAGTGCATGTCAGAGCAAATGAGAATCATGAGGTCAAAGGAATTGCCTGAAGAGCTCAGAGACAGAATTGTGGCAAGGCACAGATCTGGCCAAGGTTACAGAAAAATTTCTGCTGCACTTAAGGTTCCTAAGAGCACAGTGGCCTCCATAATCCTTAAATGGAAGACGTTTGGGATGACCAGAACCCTTCCTAGAGCTGGCCGTCTGGCCAAACTGAGCTATCGGGGGAGAAGAGCCTTGGTGAGAGAGGTAAAGAAGAACCCAAAGATCACTGTGGCTGAGCTCCAGAGATGCAGTCGGGAGATGGGAGAAAGTTGTAGAAAGTCAACCATCACTGCAGCCCTCCACCAGTCGGGGCTTTATGGCAGAGTGGCCCGACGGAAGCCTCTCCTCAGTGCAAGACACATGAAAGCCGGCATGGAGTTTGCTAAAAAAACACCTGAAGGACTCCAAGATGGTGAGAAATAAGATTCTCTGGTCTGATGAGACCAAGATAGAACTTTTTGGCCTTAATTCTAAGTGGTATGTGTGGAGAAAACCAGGCACTGCTCATCACCTGTCCCAACAGTGAAGCATGGTGGTGGCAGCATCATGCTGTGGGGGTGTTTTTCAGCTGCAGGGACAGGACGACTGGTTGCAATCGAGGGAAAGATGAATGCGGCCAAGTACAGGGATATCCTGGACTAAAACCTTCTCCAGAGTGCTCAGGACCTCAGACTGGAACTAAGGTTTACCTTCCAACAAGACAATGACCCTAAGCACACAGCTAAAATAACGAAGGAGTGGCTTCACAACAACTCTGTGACTGTTCTTGAATGGCTCAGCCAGAGCCCTGACTTAAACCCAGTTGAGCATCTCTGGAGAGACCTAAAAATGGCTGTCCACCAACGTTTACCGTCCAACCTGACAGAACTGGAGAGGATCTGCAAGGAGGAATGGCAGAGGATCCCCAAATCCATGTGTGAAAAACTTGTTGCATCTTTCCCAATAAGACTCATGGCTGTATTAGATCAAAAGGGTGCTTCTACTAAATACTGCGCAAAGGGTCTGAATACTTAGGACCATGTTATATTTCAGTTTTTCTTTTTTAATAAATCTGCAAAGATGTCAACAATTCTGTGTTTTTCTGTCAATATGGGGTGCTGTGTGTACATTAATGAGGAAAAAAAATTAACTTAAATGATTTTAGCAAATGGCTGCAATATAACAAAGAGTGAAAAATTTAAGGGGGTCTGAATACTTTCCGTACCCACTGTATATATTAGTGCTGGGCAACAATTAAACATTTTAATTGCGATTAAGCGCATGATTTTTCTGCAATTAATCGCATTATGCACAAAATTCAATAATGAATTCAAAATGTATTGTGCACTTTTTTCATTTAAAAGTACTGCTATATGAACAAGTGCAATAACATTTGGTTTGCAAACACTTTAAACAAATAAGGTGCTTTTTTTACAGCAGTATTCATTTTACATAGTAGCAGTTAAAATATTTCTTGTAAATCTCAACTTATGTAATCAAATTAAATATAAAACCAAAGCTATTTGCCACTGCCAGGGCATTAACGTTTTTATAGAAAATATTTTATAGTTTGTTATAGAAAAACAAGTTATGCTCAGAGTCTAGAGCCTCCATCATAAAATTATAACTGGCACCTTGAGACCTGCACTATCGCGGGACCTAACGCAACAGAGTGCGGTGCGGGACAACACTTGATGGGCGAGTGCAGGTGCGGGCAGGTAGAGACTCGTGTGTGCGGGATGCGGGAGAATAAGTACTCACACTAGGCAATCTTAATCGTGCCCGAGCGTGTTTGACCTACAAAGCCCGGTTCGTTTGACTAGTGTGATCGCTCCGGTTCGTTTAGCTGGCCCTGGCTCGGTTGGAAGAGGTGGGCCAGAGCGCGGTTCAGTTGGGCTCGGGCGCGGTACGCATGTAGTGTCGGAGCGCTGAACTTCTGATATGTGCAGCATGATTTACGATAACTTCACTATAACTTAACAAAACGGCACTCCACTGTGCTGAGCGAGAGCGCTTCTCTGCTGTCTTCACGTAGCCTACTATCGGAAACTTCCTATTTCCCACTTATGAAGTCGTGATTAGGAGCACGTTGCATTCTTATCTGTTAAAAATAACAGTGAACAGTGGTTTGTGAATGTTGATGCTTAGCCGAAATAATTTTAATGTGAGTGCTGCTGCAGTCTTAGGCCCTCCCCAAATGCTCTCATTGGTTGAATTTTATTATGCTTAAAATTATTTTATATTTAGTTTTTATTTTATACTAATTTGTTTAACAATATTTCAAATAAGACCATTTATATTTAATAAATATATATTTTATGGATTTTCTAGCCTTTTCATCAGTTTCATCTGTGAATGTGAATCAGTACATTCTTGGTTAGTGGGTTTTTTTTATTTTATTTTCACATCATTTTTTGTATTTTTTTTTTTTTAGTACAATTTTTTATATTTTTTTCCTTCATAGTTGAGCAAAGATATTTATACTTGGCATGACAATGATTTCACTGCCTCTGAATTTTTTTAAATTATTTATCATTTTGAATTAAAATATATTTAAACAATATTTTAATGTAATTTTTAAAATGAAATGCATATTTTTTTATAAATCTAGAATTGTGTATTAAATATTGTCTATTGTTTTAAAATTTGCTTTTTATAAATTGTTTTAATTTTATATGTAGTATTGTATGTAATTATACATATTATAATTATATGTAAATTATACATATAAATAAAATATAAATGTAATATTTAAAATACGTAATATTTTTTAAATAAAATATGAAATACATGTAATTTTTAAATGTATCATATTGTAAAAATATAATACATGTATATTTTATTTTTATGTGTAATTTAGTTAGTATTTAATATTTTATATTATTTTTTAAATATATATATTTTTAATTCAATTTATATTTTCTGAATAATGTAGCAGTAATATTTTGTATTATTTTATAATATATATTAATTTTATTTATTTTTTTAAATCACTTAAAAAATTGCAGTAATAGCTGGAAATTACATTGTGAAATTATATTATATTATAGAAGTATTATAATTTTACAGAAACTCCATAAATTCATAACACTTCTGCTGGATCATGATGACATAAGGTATTTCTGGAAAATAAGTCATGCTGGGTTAAAATTGCATTGTTGACAGAAAAAAAAAAAAAACTCCGATAAATCACATTGCTGTATAATCACGTTTTATTATTACATTCAGAAATAATGTAAAATACCAGTAAATAAAATGAAACCTTTACAAGCATTATAAACGTTTTAGTTTTAAAAAATGCGACTTACTCTGGAAAATACAGTACAGTACATTTTTGTCAGTTTTTTTTCTACCCATTCTTTCTGATGCGATTACAAGTAATTCTATCACTACTAAATCTCATCTATATTAGCCAATCATTTTACCTGACGTCTTTGACAAGCTGAACTAACAAGCAATATCATAGAAAACCAAGTGTTTAAGTATGTAAGACAAAATATATATTTTTTTTCTTTTCTGCCCTTTTCATCAGTTTTATCTATGGTTGTTAGTCGTGAATTTAGTTGATCACTTTTGTTGTATTTTTAGTATCTGCAATTTATACATTTATATTTATATATTCATAAATAACTGACGTTTTCCAGATTAAATGTTTGCATCAAACTGTTTAAGAACAATTCTTGTCCATATTTTCCTTATTTGCTAAATATAGTTTTTGAATTTAGTTTTTTATTTTACTAAAACATTTTAAAACTGGTCAGATGCCCCACAGATATTTCTGTGAACACTTTTGAGTGATGACCGAAATATTTCATTGAATCACTTTGAACAAATTCACTGAAACTGGCAGTTTATAGGAACTGACTCACAGAAATTAATCAAATTTCTGAGCCTGAAACTAGTCCAACAG
The DNA here is from genome assembly GCF_001515625.1 of Sinocyclocheilus rhinocerous. NCBI lineage: Eukaryota > Metazoa > Chordata > Actinopteri > Cypriniformes > Cyprinidae > Sinocyclocheilus > Sinocyclocheilus rhinocerous. The sequence goes on from NW_015629570.1 coordinate 1,227,921, forward strand.
TACAGTCTTGAAAAAAAACGTCAAATAAAAATACTTCAAATATAATGCTGGTTAATTTTATATTGTCAATAAAATATTCAATATATTGTAAATATTCAGTATACATGTTCACTCGGCACTGAGTTTGGTGTGTGTTTCTCTACAGGATGGCCTCCCGCTCCACTGTAACTTCATTCCCTTGGATATCAGACTGCAGAATTGGGAGGAACTGCCAGCAGAATTCAATCACAGCGAGAACAGGAGTCAGGTGTGTGTGTGTGTGTGAGAGAGAGAGTGATATTCAAGTACTGTTTCATCAGATTTCTTGAAACGCATCTCTGTCTCTGTGTGTGTGTGTGTGTGTGTGTGTGTGTGTCTCTGTCTCTGTGTCTGTGTCTGTGTCTGTGTGTCTGTCAGGTTGTGCGATTCGTGCGCGAGTGGATCTCTCTGACTGCGATGAGGCAGAGGATGGTGAGGAAGAGTGGAAGAGTGTTTCACAGCCCTATCCTGCTGCTAGAGGAGCTCAGTCAATCCCAGCGCCGGCACAGCAGCACCTCCAGGCAAGAAACACACACACACACACACACCATTAAAGCTGGAGAGCTCTGGGATGTGTGGGCGGATCTGAATCTCATTGGCTCAGATGTGGGTGTCAATCAAATTAAGTGTGGTTTTGTTTGTTTTTGTTTTCCCTCCACACTCAAAATGCTGTCATTGGACCTTTATTTTATTTTAATTATACATTATTTAGTTTAACGTTTAATTAGATATACATCATATGTTATATTATAATTTAGTTTATAGTTTTTTACATTTTTGTATTTTTAATCTATTTCTGAAATATATACACTACTGTTCAAAAGTTTGGGGTTTGTATACATTTTTTATATTTTTGAAAGAAGTCTTATGTTTACCAAGGTTACACTTATTTGATCAAAAAACTGTAAAGTTGTAAAATATTAATGCTATTTAAAATAACTGTTTTATATTTGAATGTTTGAAAATTAAATTTATTCCTGTGATGCAAAGCTGAATTTTCAGCTTCATTACTTCAGTTTTCAGTGTCACATGATCCTTCAGAAATCATTCTAATATGCTGATAATAATATTTTTGTAGAAACCATTATACATTTTTTTCAGGGTTCTTTGATAATTAGAAAGTTCAAAAAAACAGCATTTATTTGAAATAAAAAATCTTATGTAAAATTGTCACTTAATTTAATGCATCCTTGCTGAAGAAAAATGTGAATTTCTTTCAAAATAAATTTCACTGACCTAAACTATTGAAAAGTAGTGTATATTTATGTATTTTTTAAATGTTATATTATTTAAAATTAATCAATTTTTAATTGTTTTTTTTTTATATTTCTTGTATTTTTTAAACACATATTCTTATATTTTAGTATTTTAACCATTAAAAAAATAAAATATAAAAAAGTTTTTTTTTCAACCAGTTCTTCGGTCTTATTCATGTGGGTTTTAATTAATTAATTAATTTATTTATTTATTTGGTCTATTTCTGCAATTTCTTTTAGTTTATTTCTGCAAAAGTTTCACCTGAGGCTATGAATAATGTGAGATTATTGGTGAGGTAGTTTTTAATTTTGTAAGTATTATTCAAGGATTTTCCGACGCATTACAAGCATCAGTTTGCTGTTCTGTTTCACAAACATCAGCTGTGTGTGTGTGTTTTCTGGTAGCAGATACCGTACTGCCCTCTTCATGCCACCATGATGTTCCCTTTCTGGCACTCAGAGTTCCTCACAGTCTCTCTCTGTCCGTCTCTGTCAGGTATCTCTCCAGACAGGATGTAGCTCAGACCTCCATCACTGTGGCCCAGAAAGAGGGCGGAGCTCTCCGCATCATCAAAAAGGACAACATCGGTCCGAAAAGACAATCCTCATCCGAACCTACTGACCCCAGCAACAGGTCTGACCACCCATAACCCTTAATAATAATAACTGTTATTAAAGTTATTATACAAATTTAGTTATTAATAATATTAATTGTTGTCATATTGCAAAAATCTAGATAAGGCACAACAATAATAAATAGTTACAAAAGACCGCTTGTTTTTGTGATAGCTTATGCAAAAATTATCTGTCATTTTATTTTTGCTTTTTGTAACAACTCAATTTGCATAACGATAAAAATGTTAGTAATGTGTACCACTTGCTTATTTTTAACAATAGAAAGTGACAAATTACGATGTTTTTTATTTGTTGTTTTCTTTCTGCTTATTGAAACTAATTAGACGACATCCACCATCAAGAACATCTTAGCAACTGCATAGTAAAAACTACTCCTAACACCCTAACAACCACATAGCAACACCCACTTATCAACTAGTATTTTAAATGTTAAATCCTACAGAAGACGACCATCAAAAACATCATAGCAACTGCATAGCAATTCAGTAAAAACACTCATAGCACCCTGGCAACCACATATCAACACCTGCTTAACTAGTGAGTATTTCAAATGTTAAATCCTTCAGAAGATGACCATCAAAAACATCATAGCAACACAGTAAAATATTCATAAAACCCTAGCAACCACTCAAAACACCCTAGCAAGCACATAGCATCATGGTTATCAACTCGTATTTCAAACATTAAATCCTTCAGATGATCATCATCAAGAACAACCATCAAGAACATCATAGCAACTGCATAGCAATGCAGTAAAAACACTCATAACATCCTACCAACTACTTATAGCACCCTAGCAACCACTCATAGCACACTAACAACCACCCACTTAGCTACTAGTGTTTCAAACGTTAAATCCTTTAGAAGACACTAGTCAAGAACCATCAAAAACGTCACAGCAACTGCATAGCAACACAGTAAAAACACTCATAACACCCTAGCAACCACATAGCATCACCTGGTTATCAACTAGTCAGTATTTCAAATGTTAAATCCTACAGAAGACGACCATCAAGAACAACCATCAAAAACATCATAGCAACTGCATAGCAACACATTAAAAACACTCATAACACCCTAGCAACCACATAGCAACACCCACTTGTCAACTAGTGAGCATTTCAAATGTTAAATCCTACAGAAGACAACCATCAAGAACAATCATCAAAAACATTAGAGCAACTGCATAGCAACACATTAAAAACACTCATAACACCCTAGCAACCACATAGCATCACCTGGTTTTCAACTAGTCAGTATTTTAAATGTTAAATCCTACAGAAGATGACCATCAAGAACAACCATCAAAAACATCATAGCAACTGCATAGCAACACATTAAAAATATATATATATATATATATATATTGCACAGCGAGTGACAATTTACTTTGAAAGTGCATTTCGGCATGTAATTATGTGTGTAGCAGCGAACGGTTAACCTTGTAAAGCTGCGATATGAGTGTGTGTGTGTGGAGTGTGTTCAAGAATGCTTAGTGCAGAGGATAAGGGCTTAATCCACACACACGCGAGTGCTGCAGTGTCGCCATGGAAACCGCGGGAGGAAAAAATTGCGATGTACTGAGCGCTGTCTGGGGCTGGATATTTTTAGGCGATGGAGAGGAAGAAACCGGGGGAAGAGAGAGAGAGATAGAAACTGATGGAGGACTAGAGAGAAAGTCATTCCTGGTGAAGTTTAGACTAGTTAGTGTGATCAAGACTAGTCTCGTACATACATACGTGTTAACACTGATCATTAAAATTGGTTAGCGAAAGAATATGCCTTGTTGGAGCCGCAGTGTAATGGTTAGCACACTGGTGATTTGATTTATTTATTTTTTTCTTTCTTTTTTTTTTTTTTACAGCAGGTTATTTCATACCAAAGTAAATTCAAGTTCAAAAAGCACTTTATTATTTATAGTTTTCAACATATACTCATAACACCCTAGCAACCACATAGCAACACCCACTTATCAACTAGTGAGCATTTCAAACACTAACTCCTTCAATAGACTGGGTTTTGGGGAAGTGGCCACACGTGTGATCTCAGTGAGGGAATAGCGCGGCAATGGCTGATGAAGTCATCAACACACTCGCGCACATGGGCCCTGTCAGCCACGCCGTGGCTTTTTGATCATATGTGACAGCTGTTTCCTCTTGTACTTTGTGGCTACGTGAGAAAGTCATCAGACTTTGTTGTCGCGCGATGAGATCTCAAAACGCGACGGCTGCTGCCCCAGGTGTAGCTAATCCACAAATGGAAATGAATATATATGTTTAAGAACTGTTTTTTATGTATCGTTTGAAATTTTTTTTCTTTTGAAACAAAAAATACATTTGGATAATAATATATAATAGTAATAATATATATTTTTTATTATTGCCACATTTTTGCAGGATTTATTGCAAATATAAATAGTTTTATGCATTTTTAATGCATTTTTGTATAGTTTTATTTATGTTTTTGGAACAGAAAATACATTTGTATAATAATAATAATAATAATATCTTGGCACATTTTTGCAGGTTTTTTTTTTGTTGTTTTTGCATTTTTGTGTTTGATTTATGCTTTTTGGAATTATACATTATGTATATTACTACTACTAATAATAATAATAACTTAACTAATTAATATTTTGTATTATTAATATTATTATTGCCACAATTATGCAAGTTTTTTTTCCAAATAAAAATAGTTGTATGCATTTTTTCCCCCCCTTTTTTATGCTTTTTGGAACACAATACAATATGTATATTACTAATACCAATAATAACTTAACTAATTAATATTTTATACTAATAATAGTACTAATAATAACTTAACTAATTAATATTTAATACATTTTTAATATTGTTATTATTGTTCGGGCTTTTGGATCTGGCTTTTTCTGTAGCCGGTCCTCGACTATGAACAGCATACCTCTGGACATTAGATCTGCGCCTTCCCTTCCTGTTTTTAAATATTGTTTTTATGTGCCATATTTATGCAGTTTTTTTACAATATAATTAGTCACAATATTGTTTTGTATTAAAATATTTTATATAACGTATGATAACTTGTACAAAAATTTACACATATGCAAATGTTATACTTATAATAGTAATAGTAGTAATAATAGTAATAATGTGCCATATTTATGCTTTTTTGGAATATAGTCACAAATTACATAGTTTCTGAAAACTGTTGATTTGAAAATTAAATTATTTTATTATTCTTAAATAATGCATAATTATTATTTGTGGATTTTTTTGCAAATTAAATAATTCTAAAAGTGCAAATCTATTGGTAAAACAATTTCAAATTTCTCATAAAGGGATTAGACAATTAGACAACATTCATATTCAGAAGAATGTATATATGTATGTATGTGTATATATATATATATATATATATATAGCAACCAACCAAGAACACCCTAGAAACCACCTAGCAACACTGTGACAACCATCAAGAAAACCTTATAAACGTATAGCAGCAAGTGTTTTTTACAGACCAGAACCATTTATATATTTCTTCAGAAAATGTGCAAATCTTCTTGCTAATGTGTGTTTGTGTCTGCAGAGAAGCAGAGAGCTCGGTGTGTGTTCAGACAAACACTACAGCCGGTTACCTGCAGGCCGTGGACTCGGCTGGGACCCCCCTGTGTCTGTCCTGCCAGAAGCCCAGCGGGGAGCACCACGGCTGGGCAGGAGGCTTCTGCAGCCCTGCCTGTATGGAGGACTTCCAGCTGCGCTCCAATCAGGGCTACATGCGTGCCCGCGTGCTGGAGACGGAGCAGGGTGTGTGTCAGCACTGCGGACTCAATGCCCACCAGCTGTACGTGCAGGTCCGGGACGCCCCGCGCACACACCGCAAGGAGATGCTGGACAACACCTGGCTGGCACAACTCCCTCTCAAACAGGTTGGGCTCATTTCTAGGAGCCTCATCTGCATATTTGGCCATATTTCTTTCTTTCCATCCATCCATCCATTACATGCTAAAGTTGCTCAAACTCTTCAATGTGCATATTCTTTTTTTTTTTAACTGAAATGCAATGCGCAAGACAGTTTCAGTATTTTACCTTAATTAAAGCAGTCACAGCACTCTCCCAGCTATTAGATGTCAAGACTAGGATAAATATAACAAAAATAAATACATTTTTTATTATCCCCTTTTGTGGATTGTATAATAAAAAAAAAAATAGCAGACCGCCATTGTTATTTATTACTTTTAGTATTTTTAAGTTGAAATGCCTTCTAAAAAATGTAATGCTTGCATAAATATGCCACAAAAAATATTATCATTAACAATATTTGTGGCATGTTATTATTTGTCAATGTTAAAAATAGTGGCCACTATTGTTGTTAACAACAAGAAATATTCATTAATAATAATAATAAATATGCTACAAATAATATTTTTACTAATTTAAAAAACTAAGATGCCACAAAATAATAATATTATAATTTTAACAACAACAACAAAAGCATTTCAGTTAAAAATGTAATGCTTACCTAAATATGCCTCACAATATTAATAAAATAATATTGTTTTGTTGTTGTTATTATTAAAAAGTATTATTATTATTATTATTATCATCATTTGTAATAATAATTATAAAAGCATTTAAGCTGAAATGTCTTAAATGTAATGCTTGCCTAAATATGCTTCAAAAATTATTTGTATTATTTATTGTTATTGTTCTTAATAATGTTATTTTATTATAAATAGCTATTGTTATTGTTAACGACAAATAGTAATAAATGCCACACATATTATTAGCATATTTCTTTTAACCAACATAAATGTCACAAAATAATATTATCATTCAAATATCATCAAATATTTTAATAATGATAGTAAATATAATATTTGTAGGAAATGTTCATTACTTAATTATTCATTATTAATAATAATAATAATAATAATAGGTATTATCATTAGCAGCAGCATCATCTACTCTTCATAGATCTTTTTCTTATTTTTTCTTTCTTTAGAATCTTCTTTAAAAAGTCATCTCTGAGTTTCATCCATGTCCACAGAAGCAGTCGATTGCCCTCCTCGTAGCTCCTGCTCAAAAACTTCCTCTGGTAGATTCTGCGAGACGTGTACGTAGCACCGGGACTAATTTCGTCTGGGAAGTTGGCCAGAGTTTGGGGAAAAGCGCGCATTAGTCACTTCCAAAAGCACATTAGTCGGAATTATCCCCAAACATTCGCGAGTAACTCGGCAGATGCTGCATTTTATTGAAAAAATATTGCTTACAGTGAAAGATAAATAAAGATGGCCTGTTTAGCTTGCAGAAGCAATAAGAGCTTCGCGGCCTTGGGCGTCTGCTCTCTGACTCTCTCTATAGAGTTATCATCAGTGCCGTTCACACTCACACACACACACACACAGCCGTCCTTTCCTCCCTGGAGCATCCAGCGTTAACACAACGCCTAGTCTGTCAGATTGCCATTGATTTTTCCCACAGTGCATTGCTACGAGGTGCAGGTTTGATTTTTCTTCGGCTTTTCTGTTAAAGCCCCGAGTGGCAGCGGCCTGATCGATAACGCGCTTTAAGCTCCAAGTGCCCTCGACGCACAAACAAGCCTGCTGTCGTACACACAAAGCATTATTACGGAGAAACCTTCGTGCGCGTTCGTCGTTTCCTAGCATTAGCATGTGTTTTGGCGCGTACACGTTGACTTATCGATGCCCGAGGTCCAGTAAGGAAGCGTCCTGCTCTCATAGTGCAAGGTTATCGTCCGTGTCGCGACCCTTGAGATTCAGGATAATTATCGTCCGGCTCTGCTGAGGGGCAAGGAGAGGATTGATTAGGTTTTCTCCAGAGAGCGCCGCACGCTGAAATGCCAGCGCTTGGGCTTGGGCCTCGCGTTCCCAGCGTTGATCGTCCACTCGTGATTTCCACTCCAGCTTTAATCCTACTGAACACCTGGAGTCCTTCGCCGCGGCGGTCTACTGGAATAAAGGGAATTATAGAGTTTCCCGACGGGCTATTCTGAGCGCTTTCATGTAGCGGTTCAATAAAACAACAGGAATAAAAAGGATCTACACACAGCAACAACACTGTTAAGACACTCTCAAGACTCTCTGGGTGGTGGAGACTTTCAAGTGCTGTATTCTTTAAAAGATAGACTCATACTTGGATTAATATCAGTATTCATCGATTATCAGTAGTTTTGATCCTTTAATATTGCGTTCAACAGGAAACAACAGAGTCAATTTAAGTTTAACAGTTAGATATATCATATAGCCCAAAACCACATTTAAAAAAACAATTGTTATTATTATTAGTTTTTTTTAATATATATATTATATGTTATTTTTTTATATGATTATTTAAGTTGTGGTGGTTCTTATTAAAATTATAAGTATTATCCTAAAAAGAATAAAAAATATTTTAATTATTAATAAGTATTATTTTTGTTAATAGAACAAAGAACTGTTAATAATTATAACATATTGAGTAATTATTATTAATGATTACAGCACATATATATTTTTTATTAATGGCAATGTTTTTATTAAAGTATATTATTAATTATTATTATTATTATTTCAACAATATTTGTAATAAATTGATGCAAATACACATTTTTGATATCAGTATTTTTATGAAAAATTAACGATATTTTTTATTAAATATTGTTAACTAATAGTGTTGTTTTTGTTTAGTTATTGTTATACAATTGAAGTTTTTGTTCTAAAAATCAGCAAATCAATAAATAAAATGGGTTCTGCATATCGTTTACTGGACACTTAGACATAAAAATAATCTGGATTGTATCGGTCATGAGAGAAATATTTGAAGATCTATTTGATTTGTCTGACATTGTCTGTGTTTGCATGTCGCAGCTGAATGAAATGATTCAGAGTCCCGTTGAAGGACAGTTCTGGCAGGTGGACCACATTAACCCCGTGTACAGAGGAGGAGGACAGTGTTCCCTCGAGAACCTTCAAACCCTTTGTACCGTCTGCCATCGGATGGTACAGCATTTCGTCCACACACATACACAAATGCATATTTGGAATTTAATTCATATTTTTTAATTTATATTTATGTAATTTATTTTAAAATAAAAACATTAAGTTATATATAAAATTTATAAAATATTTATTTATTTATTTATATAAATATTTTAAACATTCATTTTTTTTAAACAATAATAATAATAATAATAATTAATTTGAAATAATGTGAATGGGTGTTTATACTAATTAAATTTTACGAATATAAATATATACATGTAAATGCATGTAAATATTTTTTTAATATATACAGAATGTGTGTGTATTTATATATACATAACAAATATAAACATTACACACATATATTATGTAAACAAAAACTTATTTTGGATGCTATTAATCGCGATTAATCACTTGACAGCACTACTATATAGTTTTATATTTATTACTGTTTACAATATTTTATTTTAATTATTTGAAACATTTTAAGCGCACTATAAATATTTTATAAATATGGTTTTATTTATATAAATATAATACAATAATAATAATAATAATAAAGTATGTTGTTTTATTTTATTGTTATTAATGATTACAACATTTATTAAATGGATGTTTTTATTGTTTTAATTAAAATATTAGTTATTGTTATTAATTGTTTTATTTCATATTAACTGATTTATTTTTATTTATTTATTTATTATTATTATTTAATTTTGTTTAATATAGCGTTTAAAATAAAGTCAGAATTTAAATACCATTATTTAATTTACATTTATATTCAGCATTTGATTTGAATATGCAACACATTTGTAGTATTTCGTGGTGAATCTGTGGTGGGTTTGTTTTGCAGAGGACCGCACAGCAAGCCAAAGACAGAAGTCAGATGAAACGAGGCCAAGCTGCCTCCAAACTGGCCTCTGACATCACACGATTCTTCGTCAAGAAATGAGCCGTTCCGTCTGCAACTATTAAAAACACATATTCAGAGCTGTTGCCTTGGAAATGACCCGCCTGCCAGAGGCGTTATTTACCAGCATCTGCAGTGTTTGAGGATTGTAATTTAGCCGATTGGGTAGCTGTTTTTAATCACTGCTCTCAGCAAGAGACAAAATAACTTTTATATTCGATGTGTTCAACCATAAATTAAATAGTCACTAAATAAACATGTTCCATTCACATTCAGTCGTCATGTTCTGCATTTAAACAAAAAGAGTTGGTCTTATTCTGCGTGTAAAACTAACTCTTTGGATGGTGAACTATGTGTTGCAGGTTTAGCGCAAGTGCCGCAGGACGTGTTGGCGTGAGATGTTTCCAGAGTCTGCTGGGTTTTTTTGGGTCAGTGCAGAGATAGGAGGCTGTATGGAGCAGCAGTCAGGCAGGACAGGATGTTCACTTTCACCAGTGTCTATAGAGCGTGATAAAGCTTATCTCTCCTACACGAGAGACACCGAGAGGCAGATTGGCACGAGATGCAGGGTAGGTTATTCTTATACTGCTGAATACACGTACAAGACACGGGGATGTTCGTTGCATGCACATTTGAGACAGCTTCACGTTTGATTTGTTTCGTGGGGTCGTTTTATACTATCTTGATAGTGTATCGAATTTGATCAAATTCAACTGGAGAAAAACATTACCCAATTAAATGAGTGAAATAAAAGCTCTCTCTTTTCCATGCTTACGTACATAAAATAATAACGATATTAATCATAAAAATAATAAATATTTAAATGTAATGTGTGTGTGTGTGTGTGTGAGAGAGAGTATGTGTATGTGAAATCCTTATTATGTAGTTGTGTATGTCAAATACCTCTTTGTTAGTGTGTTTGGTCGCATGTGTTCAGTTGTGAAAGGAGATTGCAATCCTTCTTAAGGGTGTCGCAGAAAAGAAATTGCGTTGCAGCAAAACTTTGTGTTATTTTAATCTGTCTCTCCGGAGTAAACTCAATAAAGGCTGGGGGGAGGGGGGAGACAATACTCCCGTCGCCACGGCAACAGACTTGAGTGATGCATATTGCCAAGGAGATGAGGGCATTTTTACAATTCCACTGTCTGTTCACAGCGATGCTGCCAGACAAATTAGCCGCTTAAAACCCGTCTCCCGAACACTCCTCCGCCGTCAGCGTCGTTAGCCTCTGACCAAATCACTCGCGCACAAACAAGGGAACGAAACGTTCGTTAACTGAAAATCAGTCCCGTTTTTTTGGAGCATTTGTATGTTTTTATGGAGAACTTCCAAACATTAGATGCGTTTCAGGATATGATTAACAGTCCAAAGTCGAAGGAAACATGGTAATTGGTGTGATATTCTTTGGGAACAGTTGAATGTTGGCATGTGACTTCCTGTAGACGTAACATTTATTTTAAGACACGTGCAAATTGCATCGGTTGGGTTATGAAAGTACCTGTTTGGATAATCATGATGTTCTGTGACTCGTTCGGCCCCTCCAAGTCTAATTTTGCTCAGGTGTGAGATATACACTCGAGTGTACGAGTTAATGAGGCACAACCAAAAACGCTTTTTCTGTCTGCCACAGTTTATATAGACAAGGCCGTGTGCGTTTATTCTCTCACATCTCCGTTTTATGAGTGGCCAAGCAGTCCTGAATGGACTGGATTCAGAATAACAAGGACACAAACACGAGCGGCCAATCACGGGTGATTCCCTCGCTTTCCGGTCCTTTGAATCCCTGGTTTTGATCTTTTTCCGTTTTGTTCGCTCTTTACTCCGGGCTTCAGAGAAAACGTAGCCTCTGACGTCTGAAACCTTAACAGACCCACACGCCTAAATTTACACTTCACTGATGATGAAGGTGGAAACGCAGCTCTGGCATAGAAAAAAATGGATCATAATAGCAACAATAATAAGTATGTTTGATCTCTAATATTATTTGTCAAAATACAAGACGTATGGCAAACTATAACACCCAGCAGGATAGTATGCAGTAATTCAGTGCAAAAATAAAAAATTACGTATTGACAAACCACTTGCAGTCCAGTTTAACTAAATACACTAAAACACCATGTGTTTAAATCAAGTTGGCATTTAATATTTTTTTCCATGATTGAACCCAAAAAAGGTTATTAAAAAGTTCCATACAATATAATTTATATAAATATGTAATTTATTTTAATAATGTAATAATTTATATAAATTTATAGTAATCCCTCTTTTTAATTAAAAACAAAAAAGTATTTTTTTTAAATACAGTTTTTCATTATTTATACATATTCAATATGTTGTATATATGAATTATACAATATATATTCATTAAAAAAATCCCCCACAAATCAGTTACACACACATATAAAATGTGAAATATTATTAAAATTTTTACATTTCACTTATATATTATATTTAAAAAAAATAAATGTAAGTTTACACTTTAAATGTATATAATTAATTTCATTAAAATATATATAGTAATCCCCCAACAAATCTGTTTAGTCACTATATTTAGTCAAAATATATATTTTATACATACTCTGTAATAAAAAAAAACAGTAATAAATAATAATAATAATAAGTAAATAAATAAATAAATAAATAAAATGTAGCAGTAATTTTCTGCCAGGACATTATTAATTAATTTCACAGACATTTCCATTAACCCTAAAACAACGCAATGCGTAGTCAACATTTGAAGTGGATCAAAACCTTTCATCAAAGTTGTCCTTTATAACTATTCTGATTTATACACATCAAGCTATAGGTACATATAGTGAAATTACAACTATATATTAAATGTATATAATTTAAGTAAAATACACATGCAATCTAAAATTTATTTTTATAAATATATAAATGTATTTTATATATCAAGTTATAAAGATTTTTTAAAAAGTTAATATATTTTAAATATTGAGGATTATACATATAGATATTTACGTAAGTATGTAGAATTAACAATAATATGTAACTATATACTAAGAATTTATATTTAAATACATATTCCAATTTACAGATATATTCCAAATGTTTAACTATATATTGTGATGTATACATTCCAAAGTACATATACATTTAGTGAAATTAAAATTATTTTATGTCAGCGTCGTTAGCCTCTGACCAAATCACTCGCGCACAAACCAGAGAACGAAGGGAACGAAACGTTCGTTAACTGAAAATCAGTCCCGTTTTTTTGGAGCATTTGTATGTTTTTATGGAGAACTTCCAAACATTAGATGCGTTTCAGGATATGATTAACAGTCCAAAGTCGAAGGAAACATGGTAATTGGTGTGATATTCTTTGGGAACAGTTGAATGTTGGCATGTGACTTCCTGTAGACGTAACATTTATTTTAAGACACGTGCAAATTGCATCGGTTGGGTTATGAAAGTACCTGTTTGGATAATCATGATGTTCTGTGACTCGTTCGGCCCCTCCAAGTCTAATTTTGCTCAGGTGTGAGATATACACTCGAGTGTACGAGTTAATGAGGCACAACCAAAAACGCTTTTTCTGTCTGCCACAGTTTATATAGACAAGGCCGTGTGCGTTTATTCTCTCACATCTCCGTTTTATGAGTGGCCAAGCAGTCCTGAATGGACTGGATTCAGAATAACAAGGACACAAACACGAGCGGCCAATCACGGGTGATTCCCTCGCTTTCCGGTCCTTTGAATCCCTGGTTTTGATCTTTTTCCGTTTTGTTCGCTCTTTACTCCGGGCTTCAGAGAAAACGTAGCCTCTGACGTCTGAAACCTTAACAGACCCACACGCCTAAATTTACACTTCACTGATGATGAAGGTGGAAACGCAGCTCTGGCATAGAAAAAAATGGATCATAATAGCAACAATAATAAGTATGTTTGATCTCTAATATTATTTGTCAAAATACAAGACGTATGGCAAACTATAACACCCAGCAGGATAGTATGCAGTAATTCAGTGCAAAAATAAAAAATTACGTATTGACAAACCACTTGCAGTCCAGTTTAACTAAATACACTAAAACACCATGTGTTTAAATCAAGTTGGCATTTAATATTTTTTTCCATGATTGAACCCAAAAAAGGTTATTAAAAAGTTCCATACAATATAATTTATATAAATATGTAATTTATTTTAATAATGTAATAATTTATATAAATTTATAGTAATCCCTCTTTTTAATTAAAAACAAAAAAGTATTTTTTTTAAATACAGTTTTTCATTATTTATACATATTCAATATGTTGTATATATGAATTATACAATATATATTCATTAAAAAAATCCCCCACAAATCAGTTACACACACATATAAAATGTGAAATATTATTAAAATTTTTACATTTCACTTATATATTATATTTAAAAAAAATAAATGTAAGTTTACACTTTAAATGTATATAATTAATTTCATTAAAATATATATAGTAATCCCCCAACAAATCTGTTTAGTCACTATATTTAGTCAAAATATATATTTTATACATACTCTGTAATAAAAAAAAACAGTAATAAATAATAATAATAATAAGTAAATAAATAAATAAATAAATAAAATGTAGCAGTAATTTTCTGCCAGGACATTATTAATTAATTTCACAGACATTTCCATTAACCCTAAAACAACGCAATGCAGCACAAAATTCAAAATACATGTAAAAAGCCTGTAAAAATCAATACGGAAAATTATTTCATATTAATACCATTAATAGTTCATTGTGCTTTATTTTTACAGATTTTTTTTAGCATTTACATTTTATTTATATAAATAAATAAATAAATAAAAATAAATAAATTATATAAATTACTTAATAAACAGAAAAATACTATATTTCTGACTATTATTTCATATATAGGCTTTACACTGTACATGTTTCCTTAAAATCCTACTTCAAAAACCTTCAAAGGTTTTCTCACCACTGAAGACAGTCATCAAAAGTAGCTTTTTAGAGAATGTGGCTCTTGGCTCTTTCAAGTATTGCAAAACCAGTCGTATACAAGTACAACTATGAAGGACAGGACCGAGCTGACTTTGAAAGAGTGCTTGGGTCACTGAAAAGGGTTGACGTGTCTGATGTCTCGCTGTAATAAGCCGCTGCTATCAATACGCAACGGCCCCAGTGAGTAATGGTCATTACTTCTCTGCCTGTCAAAGAAATCAAAGTTCACACCTGCGGACGCGGACCTACGTGACCACCGGCACGCCTGCGTGACTTTATTACCGACGAGAACAAAAGACCAGCAGCAACACAACAACTTTAATAACGCTGAGACTGAGAGATATTGAGTGGACATCAAATGAAGGCGCGCGTCCCGACGCTCCGGGGGATTTCTGAGGGAGGCCGAATTCAAATGACTTTTTGTGTTTCTTGTTGGGCGAACGGAGAAAAGCGGACTAAACAATAACATGGAAGAAGGTAATAAAGTAGGTGACGTTGAACAGAAGTAGCGCTACGGGGTAGGAGAGCTGCTAATGTCCGTCAAAAGTCAAAGGATGTGCGAGGAGCCGCTTTTACGTCAGATGGTGGCTGATCCGTACCGTTCACGTCCTTGAATGTGCTTATAGTGTTGTTTTGTGGCGCTAGGTGCGGATGTCAGTCAAGTATTCACTAGTGATGGGTCGTTCTTGAACGATTCGTTCATTTTAAACTTTAATGTGACTCAGGAAGAACGAGTCGTCTCGGGGAGTGATTCGTTCAGTCGCGCATGCGCAACATTCTATAGGTTCTGTACTGGAATTAGTCAAGTAGTTCACCTGTT
>NW_015629570.1:1243982-1251302 GCF_001515625.1 Sinocyclocheilus rhinocerous
TTATGGGGCTGTCACGTGATGAACGAACGACTCAAACCCGAAGACTTGAGAGATAAGCGGTGAGGTGAGCTAATCATTGACTGAAGACCCAGATAAACAATGAATTAATCTTTTCTGTTTCTTATAGCATTATAGTTTTGTATTGTTTGTAGTGTGATAAACGTTTGCGTAAGTAGTAGACGTGTCAGGGAAGTAACACATAACATTTTAATTATATTTTGCAAAAATGAACGAAATTACTCGGAAAAAAAGATTCATTCATTTTGCTGAACGAGATTCAAAGGTCCGAGTCGGTAAAATGATCCGAACTTCCCATCGCTAGTATTCACCTTTTTAACACAAGCGGCCACAGACATTTTTGAACTCAAATGTGCGAGGTTTCCTATTGGTCCATTTCTGCCATGAAAAGAAAAAAAATTTATTAAAAAGGTAGCTGAGGCTTTATCTCAGAATTCTAACTTCTTTCAGAATTGCGAAATACAAATTTAGAATTGTGAGATATGGACTTGGAATTCTTAGAATTCTGACTTTTCTTGGAATTGTGAGAAACTCAGAATTCTACCTTTTTTCAGAATTAACGATATAAACTCAATTGCGAGATATAAACTCAAGAAATATAAATTCAGAATTCTACCTTTTTTCAGAATTATATAAACTCAGAATTGCAAGATATGAACTCAGATTTACAATATAAACTATATTACAATATAAACTCAGATATGAATTCAGAATTCTAACTTTTTCTGACATAAGATATATAAACTGAGAATTACGAGATATAAACTCAGAATTCTGAATAGCTTTTTTACTTTTTTCAGAACGGCGAAATACAAATTTAGAATTGTGAGATTTGAACTCGGTATTGTGAGATATAAACTCAGAATTACGATAAAGTTGAAATTATGAGCTATAAACTAATTCTACTTTTCAGAATTGTGAGATATACTCAGAAATGCTAGATATAAACTCAGAATGGCAAGGAATAAAAGTCAGAATTCTGAGTTTATATATCTTGCAAAATCTGAAAAAAAAAAAAAAACAATTCTGAGTATATAGCTCATAATTCTGGAAACAAAAAGTTAGCAAGATTGCATTCCATAGTTTCCCATGTCAGCCACGTCCAATTAGTTTGGCTATACAAAAATAGTCGATTATGCTGGTATTTGTTATGTTATTTTAAATTTATCATCATAATCACACTGGGTTTTAGTGCAAATTAACTTTACAGTTTACATCACTTTATTTATTCTAGTTATTTACCTATAGCAGCTGAAGGATCAAAAGTATCGCACACATAAGTTAATAGCTTGCTTCTGTGTTGAAAAATAAGATGGCTAGTAACCTAGAAACTGTTATGACCGACTGTGATATGTAAAGATGAAGTGTGCTGATCTGAGAGATGATGTCTGTTTCTAAGGGAACGCTAAGCATCTTGGCACAGTCTCAAACTTTTCTCTGTGCATCAAGAATTTGCCCTTTAGCTACTGACTGAAGATCAAGTTATGCAGAACTAAATTCTCCAGTAGGTTCTTATCTACTATTACCTGGAAATGTAGCATTGAAATGAATGACAAGATTAAATGAAATTGGAATAGAGATGCAATGCAATGGTCAACATGTTGATTAGTGAGGTCAGCTAATGACATAGTGGCAATGCTGTAAAGGCAATGAATTTTGCAACTACATTTTGCTGTTTTTTCAACATCTCATGCCATGAGTATTCATATCTTTATATCATTTTAATAGATCATAAAATAATCCCCTAAATAGTAATCATTTGTATTATTTAAATAATACAATATGTATTTTATTCATTTATTTTTAAGATTAATGGAAGTAGTGTTAATCTTTTATATAGATGCAATGTGTAATTTAGCAATAAATCATTTAGAATATAAATATTAGCGTTATATATTGGTATATTTATATTTTGCTACAGTATATTATATACAGTATATAACTGATCCAGAAACAGCCTTCACTGCCCAATCCCAAACCTCTCTGATAATCAGACAATGTTTAGAACTGATCCCAGAACAGCATGACAGGAGAATATTCGCCTCCATCCAATTAATTACAGTAATCACTGCAGAGAGCATCGAACGTCCCTATAGGCGCCAAGCTAACACGTAAAACAAACGATCGAGGAAAGGGCCAGGAACAAAAAGCATTAAAAAGAATGGACGTTGGGTTTTGGGAAGACAGGAACGGCAGGTGTGCAGCCTCTGGTGTTTGGGATGAGGTTTTTTTGAGAGGGGAAGGAGATTCGCATGTAATTTGTTCTTCCGATACCTCGTTCCCTGCGTAAACCATTAATCTTCCTTAAACTCCCATGCAGAGGAGAACTCATTAGTTAACCAAAAAACAGGCGAAATTTGCTGCGCTAAGCACATTATCTCACACGCGCACACACAAACATGGAAATTTGAGGCCAGTTCTCCCTAAATGAGTTTCTAATGACATCCAGCACACGGTTAGTGAAGCATCAGTGTTGCGGACGCCAGCGGCCGCCCCGAGGAATAAAAAAAGACTGCGAAGTGTTCAAAAACTGCCTAATGGGTATCATTTGCTAATGTGATTATATTTACAACAGGATGACTGCCGTTTCCTTACAACACTGGTGGTGGTCTCTGTTTATTTTACACGCTCAGATGTTTGTCGCACGGTGTGTGTGGCGTTTGCTGGATAATGACCAAAAACACAATCAGTCCTATCAGTGGGGATTAGACATGAAAATAAGGCCGTTTATGATTTACGCTACCTGCGGATGCTTAATGGATAAGGCTCCGGCTGTTTCTCTTACGCGGCGTATTATAAATTCACACTTCAATTATGTCTCGCCACAGACCGTATTAGGGGCGGAAAGGACGTTTTTGACAGCTCGGAAGCCCCATGATGGTGCTGAGAAGGTTTCTGTGAGTGGGAAAGAGAATATGATTTTCTATTGATTTATGAAACTGCCACAATAAACGGCTGTTTACTACAAAATGGCCAGCTGAATGCAGACTGCAGCGTTGGAGGGATAATTACGTGAAGGAATTCACTGATGGTGGTTTTAAGGAGAGTAGGCTATCAGTAATATTGCTCATAATTAGGGTAGGGATCAAACCAAAGCTCTAACCCAAAGTTTTCCCGCACTTTTTGTGCTACGGATATGAATGAGGCCTCAAATCATGTTGTTTGTTAAGATGTGCTATACTTGGGTGAACTTGCGGTTTTCACCAGGTGGATGATGAATCCTTTCAAAAATTCCACCCCGTTCACACCAAGAATGATAACTAAATTAGCGTCCACACCAAGCGACAAGAACGTTCTGTTTATTATAAGTGCGCGCCGCTGTTTTGTCATCTGTCGCTTAAATGCACATGCCATTTAAAGTTGAGTGGATTCTGATTGCCTGTCAGTTTTTATCCTTCATCAGCTGGAAAAAAGTTCTGAAAGTGATTCTAACGATATCGTTTCTCTGTCGTTAGTGTTATCGTTGTGGTGTGAACTCTTCTATTATCATAGTATTAGAATGATTAATCAAACTTTATAGTTGCCGTCATATTCCCTTAGATTTAATTTTTGGTGTGAAAATGAATGATAGACATGAGCCACATCTGAAAACTAGAATATGATAGAGACAGCATTTACACAATACCATTTATAACTAAAAACCGAAAAATCTTTGTTTCGGCCGTTCATTTACATGACAACAGCATGATCAGCAAATGTCATTTACATGACAATTGCTGAAAACGCAAACTTTTGAAAACGGGCTTAAAAGTGCACGTTTTTGTAAATGGTACCGTTATGGTCTTGCGTAAACTATGAAAACAGAAATTTTTGAAAATGGTGACGTCACATGTATACGTATTACTTGTTCTGAAAGTGAAGTGACGTGTGGCCCAGTATGGTGTTCCATACTCCGAATTTGTGCTCTGCATTTAACCCATCCAAGTGCACACACACAGTAGTGAACACACACCGTGAACACACACCCGGAGCAGTGGGCAGCCAATGCTGCGGCGCCCGGGGAGCAGTTGGGGGTTCGGTGCCTTGCTCAAGTGTCTCACCTCAGTCGTGGTATTGAAGGTGGAGAGAGCGCTGGTTATTCACTCCCCCCACCGACTATCCCTGCCGGACCTGAGATTCGAACCTGCGACCTTCGGGTTACAAGTCCGGCTCTCTATCCATTAGGCCACGACTGCCCCCAGTCTATAGGAATCTGTATGTGCACAAACGCGTACTGTTTCTACACTGAGTGACATCGCCAACTACTGGCCTAGCACGCATAAGTCGTTTTTGTCGTTTTTGTGAATCCATGTCAGCTGGGATTGTTTTGGATGGGCTCTTTTGGCTGGTAAGTAACAACTTTGCTAATCTGTCCTGGGCGATTGGCTAACAAAAAAAAAATAATAATATTCTTAATGGACATTTATGTCTTATTTTCCAGGTGAAATATCTAAAAATCCTTAAAACAAGATAAATTTAGTCAGGAAGCAACGCTAACTCACAATAAGGCTAGTTTTCTGAGAATGTGCCTTTAATACAAGGTTTCTCACTTGTTTTAAGTATAAACAAGTTAATGAAGTGGGGGAAAAAGACTAAATACATTTCAAGATATAATCAAGTCACCCTGTCTACATTGGACAGGAGTGACGCCTCGATCAACAGCAAGTAGGACGCTGCAGTGTGGACGTATTTTATTTGGCAAATTCTCATGCATCGCCCTGGTTACCTCAACTAAAACTCAACAGCATATTTCCATAGGCTTTTGGACTGTTGCAGAAAACAAGCTCTTTGACTAACAAAAGTTTGATTCTTACACATTTTTTTCATCATGATAATTTTATGAATTTTGACTTTGTGACGAAGGAACCAGAACTGCTAAAATGCTAACTCATTTGTAGGTTTTGGCCTACAAAAGTACCTCACATTTTCCTTATATTTCTGACTTACTCCATATGCTTGTGCTACTTCTGACAACAGGACAGATGGCTTTGGAATGTTTACTTTGGTACATCCTGTTTACACATGATTTTCGCTTGTGATTTGTCCATTCAGACACACCCAGTGTAGACGTGGTATTAATATCTTATGAAGTATTGCTTCTCTAGTAAATTTATTTGTTTTTAAGGACGTCTAGATTTTTTATTTTGAAAATATGACAAAAAAAGACTAATATGCAGGGTAGGTGATTCGGTTCAAAATGTATTGAAATGCTGGTTGAAAGTCTCTAAATGTATTTATCTCATCTGTGGAAGGCATAGGACCATAAAATGTTCGTCCAATCATATTTTTCGGTCCAAATACTATGATAGACTGTCCTACCTACCTGTCAAAGTAAGCATTTGCACCGTTTCAGTGTGTCCCATTACACTATTGCAGACCAAGCGAAATTGGAAGGCGTTATTATTGTAATATTGTGTAATATCGCTTTGTACTGTAATGTTTTTTCACTCATCAACGCCGTCTCTCATCGTGTTGCTGGTTAGCCTCTGGTCTGCCTGTGTGCGTTCATGTGTTTTGGAGGAGGCGTGGCTTTGGAGAGTGATTTGCAGGGAGGGTGGGATCTTATGCTTTCAAAGCTAGCTTGCCTCTTTAAAATCGCCTACACTACCTTTAACAACTCATTTTGCAGTGGACCACACATCAACACCCTAGAAACCATCCACATCACTCTAGCGCCCTCACGTTTTCTTCAACAAAACATGTAAATCTAGTTTGTTTAGGACCATTTTACATACAACGGTTTACCCCTTTAAGATGGTCGCCATTTTGAGACCACATGACCAGCCACGTCTCACAATAAAAACAAACTTTTGATGTAGTTACCTCATTTTCTAGAGCACATCAACTTGTGTTGCACACTGGTCAATCTTAAGTCATTTCATCATGGGTGATCCAGAGCTGTAGGGGGCAGCAGAGAGGTTAATGCTATAGTACCAGTTAATAAAGATTAGTAGTGTTTATTTTACATATTATAAATAAAAATTGATTAATTTGATTTATTATAAAGAAAAATAAATAAAAAAAAACAGTTCATGGGTAGCCATTGACTTCCGTAGTATGGGGGGGGAAATGCTATGGAAGTCAATGGCAAGCCACCAACTTTTTGGTTACCAACATTCTTCACAATATCTTTGTTTGTGTTTAGCAGAAGGAAAAAAGCATACAGGTTTGGAACAACATGAAGGTGAGTAAATGACAGGATTTGTATTGTTAGGTGAACTATCCAAGTACCAGATGTGCCTCAACCCTAGTGGAAAAGTTTAGAGCTTTCCAACTTATTGAGTTCTTGATGTTCTGTGGTTGAGCACATCACACATGTACCTTCTTCTCTCCTAAAAGTGTTCGCTTTAGTTTTGTTTCACACTCAGAATTAGTTTTGACAGTCATCGCAGCTGTTTCGGGGTCCAAACCCCCCTGAGTCGTCGCTCTCCGTAGAGCACTAGATGAACTAAATGGGTCAGTCTCTTAGCCATAATTAGTTCAAACGTCAAAGTCTCTGAATTATGGATGAGACAGGAAGTCAATCAAAAAATTGTGGAAGTTTTACCACCTTTTTTTTTTTGTAAATAGGAGAATCCATGACCTGATTTGACCAAACTCTGCACACCACGGTCAGTACAAACATCTGACAGGTTTACATATGTAGCACATTGAGGCATACACTGAGAAATAATTGGTGTAGAAACAATTTCAATCAAAAATTTCTACATTTCACAAGTAATTACAAAAGAAACTGCAAGTAACACATTGAATTAAACGTGAATCTTTCAAGTAAAAAGACAAAAATTAAGTATTTTCTTGTAAAACATGCAATAATCTTTTCGAAAAATTTATTTTTAAAGTGTAAGTGTGTGTGTGTGTTTTTATTAAGTCCTATGGTGCTGCACTAACTTCTAACATGAAAAACTGACTGATTAATAAATATTCCAGGTTTTTCTGTCATATTTTGTGTAAATGCTGTTTTCATTGCTAATGAATTTAGGTGTTTTTAGGGTCCTCAATGTCACTTTTCATTACGTTTTTTGTAAAAATCACTTTAAATACAAAAGCCAGTTCCTCGATGACGTCACCCTACAGGAAGTGACATAATTTCAACGGGAAAACTAGGTATTAATGGATTTAAAACAACTGTATGCAGCTGTGACTTAGGTAAGGTAGTGTGTGTGTGTGTGTATATATATATATATACACACACCCACACACACACATTTTTTTAAATAAATATATAAATATATTTTTCATATATTATATAAATATATAACTAGTCTTAGCTGTTCAATTTAAGTATACACACACACACACACATATTTTTTAAATGTATTT
>NW_015629570.1:1251657-1255674 GCF_001515625.1 Sinocyclocheilus rhinocerous
TTTAAACTAATATAACTTCAAAACATACAAGCAAGTAGCAAATAACGAGGAGCATAGAAACATATTACAAACAACAAACAAAGAGTGCTTTCAGTAGGCCTATTTGAGATTATCTGAACGTTTTCCATTCAAGAACTGCGAGTGATTTTTCTTCATCTTTACTGTTGTTTTTTTACTATGACATCATAGACAGCGGGAGATCTATAAAGCTGCATTCACGCACGGATCTCTTTTAAAATCTCTTTTACACAAAGTAATGTGGTTTGTCCTGTCCGTTAAATCCCTTAAGACAGCCTAACTGGCTGTGTTTACATACATTTTGCGTCATAAAACCATTTTGAGACGCAAGTGCATTGAACCACTTACACAGAGTTGCGCACAGCCGCATACTCCAGCAGTCTTCACAAACAAACCGCGCGTCAGCATTTGAAATTGAAAGCAGCCTTCTGTTAAGTGATGGTTATATTTTAAATATATAAGTCCACTGCATTCCAAACCACATAAATGATGACTTTGTAGAGCAGGAAAATACCGACGGGCGAGACCGCACACTTCAAATGTAACACCAAAGCAAGCGCACGTCTCTCACAGCGCATCCGGTGCAATGAAGCCCGCGAATGTCCTTGTAATTCGCTTCAACCTTTCCGAACTTTATGAAAGATTATTTTACGGAAGGTTCCTGTGGTGTATGTGTGTGAGGAATTGGAAGCAAGCAGAATACGGGTGTTTCTAAACGCAAACTCAGCGTCATCGCGCATCTGGTTAAAAACTAAGCTCAGAATCGATTCTGAATCGTTGGAGAGAGAATAGCGCCACCCCTAATATATATATATGAATTATGGGATGTAAACTTGAAAGTATGAGGAAAAGTGTCAGAATTCAGAATTTCTCTTGCAATTCTGGCTTTTTTCTCAAAATTCTGAATTTGTGTATCTGTACTTGCAATTGTGCTTTTTTTCTGCCACAGAATAAAAACAAAAAAGGCGATTGTAACCTTTTGTCTTGCAATTTTTCTTAGACTAAATCTCACAATTTAGTGAATTTTTAGTGAATTTAGTGAATTTTTTTCTCGGAATTCTGAATTTACAGAATTCTGAATTTGTGTATCTGTACTTGCAATTGTGCTTTTTTTTCTGCCACAGAATAATAGACAAAGATAACTGAAACATTTTATCTTGCAATTTTTCTTAGATTACATCTCGCAATTGACTTTTTTCAGAATTATTAGATAAAAATTCACAATTACCATTTTTAACTGTGGTGGAAACAACAAAATTCAGAATTGCGAGATGTAAACTCGGATGTTTTATGTGATGAAATCCATCCCATGTCCTTGCATTTCCTCCCGATACGTTTCCCCTCTCCCACGATCTGCTCGGCAAACACAGCTAATAGAAATCATTACCTGGCCCACCACACACAATCTACAAGCCATTACTACCAATCTGTGTCTGAACGACAGCGCGGGTCTGCAGAACAGCCAGTCTATCACTCACCCGCCGGCTCCAGGCTAACAAGTTGTTAGCTGACATGTTAAGAGTCATTGTGATTGATTGTTTTTGAATCATTTCATGTGTTATGAACCCAAGCTGCACTGCTCGGCAAACACAGCTAATAGAAATCATTACCTGGCCCACCACACACAATCTACAAGCCATTACTACCAATCTGTGTCTGAACGACAGCGCGGGTCTGCAGAACAGCCAGTCTATCACTCACCCGCCGGCTCCAGGCTAACAAGTTGTTAGCTGACATGTTAAGAGTCATTGTGATTGATTGTTTTTGAATCATTTCATGTGTTATGAACCCAAGCTGCATATATGTGTGTATTTGTACTTGATTAGTTCAGCTGTTCAGCAGACCATGTATCATTTTGTTTGTATGTGACTCTGCATGAGTGAACCCTTAACATGTAGGCTACTGGTCTTATTTCTCCACAGAAATCAAAGGAATAAAATAAGACTGTATATTTTGCATTAAAAAATTAAGCTTGTTAGTCCATTATGACAATAAAGCACATGTTTTTTTTCTTGTTTTTTCTTTTTTATTATTACTGTAAAGCATATCCATGTATTACAGTAAAAACATCTTTATTTCAAAATCAATGGAAGGCATTACAGCAAGTAATACCTTGTGTAAATGGAATTGTCAATTAAAAAAAAAAAAATCCTTTTCCTTTAAAAACATTTTTAGTTTTCTAATATTGTTTTTGTGTAGTGCTGTCAAACGATTAATCACAATGAATCACATCTAAAATAAAAGTTTTGTTTACATAATATGTGTGTGTACGGTGTATATTTATCATGTATACATAAATACACACACATGCATGTATATATTTAAGAAAAATGTTTTGTTTATATATTAAATATATTTATATATAATATAAATTATATGGATATGAATATATGCATGTAAATTCATGTATATCTATCTGTGTGTATTTATAAATAATAAATATACGCAGTACACACATTATGTAAGCAAAAACTTTTATTTTGGATGCGATTAATCGTTTGACAGCACTATTTTTGTATTAAAAATACTGTAAAAATGATTTCTGTTTTCTCTGTGTGTGTGTGTGTGTGTGTGTGTGTATTACAATGATTTATGCATTTTACCATATTGCTTTTAAATCCTTTAAATGCAACTTTTTTTATTAAGCATAAATTTTATTCTGTAAGATGCATATGTATTTTAGCATTTTATTTATTTATTTATTTATTTTTATTAAATACTGTAGCATTTTTGAAGGCAACAAAACAGTTACTACAATGATGTATAAATGTTTTGTGATTTATTTTATTTGCATTTTTTCTTTTATTGCATAAGCAACACCTTGTGTAATTTAAATGTCAATTCAAAACATCTTTGATAATATTATTCATAATATTAATGATTTTTTTCCCTCTAAATTACTAATTGTTTTAGTATTAAAGAGAATAAAAACTTAATTATCTATTTTTTCTTTTATTGTATAAGCAACACATTCTGTAAATTAAATGTCAAAATTCAAAAACTCTTGATAATATTCTTTTTTGTGCATTAATTTTTATGTATGTAAAAACTTGCTATATGTACTGCATTAGGCTAACAGACTTATCACAGCACTTACTATTGCTGTTTTGTTGGTTTTGATTGCTTCTATTGTCCTCATTTGAAAGTCGCTTTGGATAAAAACATCTACTAAAAATGCCTAAATGTAAAAGTAATATTATTAGGATTTTTTCCCCTCTAAATAATTACTAATTTTAATATTGTTTTTGTATTAAAGAGAATACTGTAAAAATTATATTGTTGTTTGTTTTGCAATAATTGAATAACCTAAATGCGGTTTTGTATTTATGAACATGTATTATTTTTTAATTAGCATACATTTAAAGCAGTAAAATGTGTAGGCAATTTTTTTCCACACACACAACACACACACAGCCTAAATAAATAAAATCATTTAATGGGGTCATATGATGGGATTTCAATTTTTCCTTTCTCTTTGGAGTGTTACAAGCTCTTGGTGCATAAAGAAGATCTGTAAAGTTGCAAAGACTAAAGTCTCAAATCCAAAGAGATATTCTTTATAAAAGTTAAGAGTCAACCACACCTACCTAAAACGGCTCGTTCTAACACGCCCCCACATGTCTACGTCAAGATGTGGGAAGATTTGCATAACGCAGCCCAAATGTTCACGCAAAGAAAGAAGGCATAACTTTTATTCTCGCTGTAGTATTGTTGCTGCCGCCGCCATGTCGTGAAGACGCTTTGTTTCATTGTGAAAGCAAAACTACTTTGTTCGGTCTTCCAAAAGAGGACGATATCTGCTTCGTCATGTCTGGAGCGGATCCGTGCTGGTCGCTGAGGAAATACATCAACTTCGCTGTGGATCGCCAGATCGGCTTTTATGGAGGACTGTTTAACGGCGCAATGCAACGCAACGTGTAAAAAGACAGTATAAGTCATTATAATCAGTAATTATGTCCCCACTGGATGCAACAAATGCCTCGTTTGTAATGGGTTTTA
>NW_015629570.1:1255852-1270127 GCF_001515625.1 Sinocyclocheilus rhinocerous
TTTTCATATTTAAAGAATTTGCCACTGATGATTCAAACGCGAGTTTTGAGCAGTGTAGAGTAGCGCTTGCTTGTCATTTATCCGATCACAAATGCAGACATGGTTTTATGTTTACACGGCGCGATGCAACGCAGCGCGTAAAAAGACAGTATAAGTAATTATAATCCGTAATTATGTCCCCACTGGATCCAAGAAATAATGGGTTTTAATGTTTTAGCAACATCATATGACCCCTTTAAATACTATAGCATTTTAAAGCATCATCATTTTTTATATATAATTGATTATTGTATTTGTTGAACTTTTGTCTTATATTGCATTGCAGTAATGGGAATTGTGGGTGAGGCAACAGTGTCAGTAGCTAATTGTGATATTTTGGCAGAAACTATTGATACCATGGTAATTCCTATCAGAGTACCGACAAAAAATTATTGAGTGGGACTGCAGATCCGGAATAGTTTTCAACCCGTCTCCGATTGTTGATTCAGCAGGGACAAACAGCGAAAACTGAGCTCGGATCAGCATATTGGCTCTAATATACTGGTTAAATATGAGCTCAGCAGGTCCCAGAGCAAAGCTTTGATTAAATCAGCGTCCACGGAGAGGCTGCGTTTTCACACAAATCTGATTTCCTCCCTCCAACTCGTCTTTTTCCGCATCGCCGGGGCAAGAAAACCACCAAGATTGTGAGAAGATTATCTCAAACCTCATTCCTAAACAAAACTCCGCTTGAAAAGTTCAAATCTCAAGAGGAGAGCCGCGCGAAGCCGTCCAAGACATGTATATGAGAAAAATGACGGCCGTGGATCCAACTCCATCTAAACTCAATATAGACTCTTATTTTAGAGAAACTGCTAAAATGATGAACAACGCGTTCCTCGACACGCCGTTCTGTCACGTGACGCAACGTACCGAATTTATCATAATTCTCCGGCGGAGCGGAACGTGACCTATTTACGTTTTATTTCCGAAGACGGAGTAATATTTTTTTTTCTTTTTACAATCTGCAGTCCCGCCGTACCGTCACTAAACTGTCTTGTTACATATCAAAACTAGTTTTTAGACTTCAGAATTGACATAAATGGTTTTAAATTGCCGTGTAACGCAATTTAAGAGTACTTATAAGGTCAGGAACCGCGAAAACACGGTCTCGGTCTGACAGAAGAAGGGAAAGACGTTAACATTTCCACTCTGCCTTTCATTAGGAAGAACATAAGAAACCGTTTTCAATTGAGCTGTCAGTCAAAATCTATCTGAGGTTATTATGAACATAATCAGAGCCGAGTAAGTAGTCCTTAAGTTACCACACACACACACACTGACTTTACAGAAATATAAACACATCATTCCCGTTTCATTCAAGGCACCTTGACAGCTCAATATTGTAGGCTACTGAATGAAATGTCCCCATCTCCATTCATCCACAATGAAGGTAGAAAGGAAATGAGAAAAGGAAAAGGAAGGGAAGCATGGAAATGAAAGCCAGGAGAAGCTAAAACTGACATGACATGAAATTCGAATGAGCATTTCTTACTTTCTTAAAGAGCCCATGACTTGCAGTGCAGTTTACTTTTTTGGACATTTGAGATGATTACAAACAGGAAGTTGGAAAGATAATCTTAAAACACTTTTTACAGAACAACCATACACTTTGTGTGAGAAACAACTAAACTACTTGTTAATCGGTAGCAGGTGGTATCAGTGGGAGGGACGTTTCTCTTTCAAGAGAGAATTTGATTGGTCAAATGTTTAAGCGCAAAGCGATTCGTTGATCTTTTCGTTTGTTTTCATGGGAAAAGAAAAATTCGGTGTATATCGGTATAAGTTCGTTCCTCTGTCAACATTAGGTGTTGTGTCAGCATGTGTTAGAACGACTTTTCCCAGCTAATAAACGATAAAAACAAGTGGAATCCACCGACTTTAACAATTTTGGGCACCGAAAGCAGACAATAAAGCTGCAGCATTAAAAACAGGGCATTATCGTTCATTGGTGTGGATGCTGATATAGCTATTGTTATAGTTATGGTTTGGAAAGAACGTCCTTTAAAGGCCACAAGCCCTTGATTTAATAATAATCGTTTTAAGTAATAAATGTTCCTAGTCTTATTGTGTGCAACTGATCAGTGAATGTTATTGTAAAGAAAACGAAAAAGTCTGAATGTTTTCATAACAAAATATACAAACTTTGACTACCTATGAAACAATTATCCTGCTAATTTAAAATGCACAAAAATTTCATTCAAAATAGTAGTTTTTATAATAAACTTCACTAGTTTTACTGTGCGCAATTCACCAATGGTATGAAAACAAAAGAGTCTGAATGTTTTTCGTAACTAAATAAACCAACTTTCTTTGATTCAAATATAATCAAGGCTGTGTTGGTGAGGAAGATTTGTTAGCTACTTTTCACAATCCAATCAAATCCTAGTGGCCAACATCATTCTCCAAGTACTACTGACCTCTTTAAATCCCCAAATGTGCAAAACTTTTCTCAGGTTAGCTAATAAGCAGACAGGCAGCACTTGCCCTACAGGAGGAGTGATTTATAAGTGTGTAAGATGAGGAAAATTACATTTTGAGGTTAGAAGCAGATGCTAACAGAAGATAGTGTCTCAAAACACCTGGTTTATTACCAAACGACTACGTAAAAAACACTGACATTCTTCATAAACCAGATCGGGCTCTCACGGGGAACAAGGTTTTTTGATGTCTGTGTTGGTTTGATCAGACCACATATAATATATCTGAACTGCTGGATGCTAGATACACATAACTCAAGAGCACCATCTGGTGGTCAGGAGAGGAAATGCACTTATTCTACTGAGGGCTGCTGCTGAATTTAACACAATGGATTTTTCACAATGGAAAACTACCATACTATTATTCATGTAGTATGCGTGTACTCTCTATGTATAAAAAAAACGACCCTATGCAGTTGCCAAAATGTGCAGTACGCAAAAAAAGCAATTGAAGTTGCCTACTGATCGCTTCCCTCAGCAAAAGCTTGTATGCTTATAATGCAGTTTAAACATGTCAGTTTTGAGCCCCGTCTGTGGTTTGGGACGAGGAAAGCCGGCAGGATATGACATCATGATTTAACCTGCTGTTTTACTGGGACTGCAATCTTCCAGCAGATATGCTGATCTTCAAAACGTTGTTCATGTGGAGCTGTGTAAGCATATGGCTTGCGTAGAGGAACAAAACCTGCTTTTTGAGCGAGCAAGGTGATATTTTCTTTTACTCAACTAGTTTTTTCTCAAGAAAATCAGACAGCAAAACATTTATAACCTTCAGTAGTTTTGAAACCAGGTTTACTTTCAATTTAGTTTGAATTACTACACTTAAAATAAGATGTAATATTAGCCTAGAATATTGGCCTAATCAGATTATTACTAATTGACATTAAGAATGCGTATTTAACTTTATAACTATTAATATATTTTGAAAAATTAAGACAACACATTTTGATAACCAATTTTCTTGGATGTTTATTAGACAATCCAAAACATCATCCATACAGACTCAGATCTAATTCTATAATAAAGAACTGTGGCATTCCAAAAAAAAAAAAAAAAGACAGAAACCTAAAAGTTTCGTACAGTTCCAACGGTGGGCAAACACTGAGGCACAAACCTTTGGTATCTGGTGAAAGGAGGTTACAACAGCACAACAGGAGTCTACGCCACATCTACAGTGAGTTTCTCCTTGTTATCCACATCCAAACCCCTTCAAAACGCTCTTAAAGCGGTTTTAAGAGCACCGAACAGAGAACAGGTTGACTGCTGGTTCGTTTGAATGGCAGCCCACTTATTAACCAATCAGAATCAGCAGCCAGTGCGGGGAGAAGACAGGAACAGAAATCGAATCTTAAATACTGAGATCATAGGAAATGGGACAGTTAGACACAACCTGCTGAAATCTCTATCGTACAGTTTTAAGGCTCAACGTACACCACGATGAACAGAACAGATCAGCTGAGAATTCTGGGATGCGATCTTGACCATTCAAACATGGCACACGAAACAACTACTGTAAAGAGTGAAAAAAAAAAAAAAAAAAAAAAATTTACAAGCATATGGTCTTCAAAATCGTAAAACAACAGTTACTACGCAAAGGACCCTGGGCATGATGTCGTCATCGGTTCAGTTTTCTAAAAGAGGGTAACAACATAAAAGATAACTTTACAGTACATTAAAATTTACAATATATGGAAAGCGATATAATGGAATCTGTGTACAGGCATTTTTGCGAAATGTCAGCTAGAATTTTGCGAAGTTACGTTTCGGCTGACATTTTTCGACTTTAGGAAACTCCAAACCTGAGCATTCGTGAAATATAATTAGACAGATATATCGATACAAATAAGAGTGAACAGATATCTGCACCTTCATTTTGTAAACAGTCACACGTTTCTATTTTCATCCCTTTGATAAACGAAAAACAAAAAAACAGTGAATCAAGCATGAAGAACATACAAATATTCACTTTTTATCACATTGCGTTTTTCCAACTAAAACTGGTTAAAATTGCCAGAAGCATTTCGCAATCTCTTTAGCAAGCAGTACGACTCTACGAGGTTGTAAAATCGTAAATTTGCAAATGTTGTTTACACGTTTACACTAAAACACTGTTACAACCTTCACTTTGTAGTTTTTTTCTTTAAATTCAGTGATAAAACATGATTAAATCAAAGAGAGACTATGACATGTAACGGATGAGTGATTCTTGCATAAAATTAGCTCAAGAACGAAAATCGTACGTTTTTTTTTAGGTTTTACGTAAAAACGTCTGTTTTTCCGCTAGTTTAGAAGTTGTGTGCATTTAATAGGGAATCAAGGATATTAAAAGTGTCTTCATAATCCATGTGTGGACCGTTATTTATTAAAGCAGCACTGGGCTCAGAACTCTGCCCCTCCCCCAGCCTCCTGTCAATCTTTGCCACCTGGGCGTGGCCTATAGGTTGATTGATAGATACGGAGGCAGAGGAGGAGTGGCTCTTGGAAGATCGGTGAGATTTGGATGAATGGTGGTGATGGTGGTGGCTACCGTGCGAGTGTGACGAGTCGTGTCTCGCCATTTTGTGCGATGAATGTTCGCGATGTTTCTCACGGCTCGAGCGAGGACTATGACGGCTCTTACCGCTGCTGCTACTTTCAGACAAAACCTTGATCTTCATTTTCAGCTCTTCTTGACTAGCAGAACCGTTTTCCAATGAGGAAGGGTGACGCCGTTTTAGTGACCCGCTCTTTAACGATCGTTCCGGTACCTGCTGTTGGGAATACTTTACCCTGATTGACGAAGACGGTTCGGACGATAAATGTCCGTGTTTTCGATGCTGGTCGCTTTCCTCCTCTTCGTGTCTGTGTCTTTGCTCTAATTCGGCCGCGTGTTTTTCACGGTATTTCTCTAGAGTGAGTTTCTGAGAGGCGAGAGTTGCTGAGGCGTGTCCGTTTTTGCTCGCCTGCGCCCCCTGGAGCGAGAGAAATGCGTCTGCGCTCTGGGAAATTGGTGCAGGAAAGCTGAAAGCAGAACTCTGCAGGTCCGACAGGCCGTTGAGTGACATCGATGCCCCATCCAATGGGAAACAGGTGGATGGTTCAGAATACATGCCTCCTGTGATGTCACACATGCTCCCCATCAATGAACTGTCCTGGCTCAGAGTTGTCTGGAAGGAACCGTCTAAAGATTGGTTGTCGAGTTTTGGTTTCTTGGCAGCTTGATTGGCCTAAAATGAGAACAAAAATAAATAAACTTTAAAATTGGTCCATTACTTGACTGCTTGCTATTAAAATGTTTATCACAAAAATCAATTTTTTCCATACAAACAAAAGTATTTATACATACCCGCCAGTTTCTGATTCTTTTTAATCTGCTTGGTGTTTTTTCCAAGATCTGGAGAAACTCGTGAGTCAGGTCTACAGAAACAGAGGACATACAAAATATACAGAATATTAATACATAAAAATCAAGGTGCAGCAATTACTGGACAAAAATGTAAATTTGAAATGCAACCCTTCGAGAAAGATAAATTTGTCTAGCAAATTATTAAAACAAAATGAGTAATTACAAAATAAATTAAAATCAAAAGTATTTTCCCTTTAATTATAAATAATGTTAATTAAATAGATTTTTAATTGATTCTAATCAAAGTGATTTTTCAGTTTTTAGGTAACCATAATATAATAAAAAATGTATAAAGGTTAAGTTGTGTTTGACTGACCATCAAGCAGCTGCAGAGTCACAGCTCGGTCTACATATTCCCACCAATGTTTCCCATTCGAAGAGACTGGAATCTCCCAATTGGACCACTTGCAGGCCAGGTGAATACAGACACATGCCACCACTGTGGGTTTGTGCTGCAGGCAGAAGGTAGTCAGGTGCAGACTGCAAGAGAGACAATAACACAGAAAACACAGAAAACACTCCATTACAAAACAGAAGACATGAGAAACGCTTTCCTAAGATCCTAACTTCATAATCTTAAATTCATTTCCATTCTTCTTAGTTCATCAGAATTATCATGATTATGTCAAAGCTGATCATCCAGTCAGGTGTGTGTTTGCAAGAACGTTCTTTGTCTGGTCAGCTGTAAAACAAAGTTGTATGCAATTTATGAAACAGATTCAATCAGTAAAATACAAATCAACTCAATTAACATTTAAAGTGTGGCATCAGTGTAAGCAACACCAATGCCGCGTTTCTGAATCCCGATGATCCATTTCTCAAATCGAAATTGCTCTCTCTCAGCAAGTGGGCATTAACAGCAACTCAACTTCCTGCTGCGTTAATGACCATACCGGCTCAAAATCATCTTACTGGCTTAAAAATTAACTTTTATTCACTAAATCGGTGACAACAGAAGATGAGACTTCAATGTAATCAATCAGAATGGAGTTGTTTTAGGTTGGCTAATGAAACGCCACCTGATTGGTTAAAGATTCAGGTTGCTAACACAAAGGTGGCAGTTTGGATTTCAAAAAGGGAGCTCAAGTAATAATAGTGTGCCGGAGGAAGTAAGCATAGGAAGTAATTAGAACACTGGAGAAAATAGTTTTAAAATTAAGTAAATATTCATGGCGCTTAAAGGAATAGCTCATCCAGAAATTTACATTTCCTGAAAATGTACCCCCTCTCAGGCCATCCAAGATGTGGATGTTTGTTTCTTCAACAGATTAGGAGAAATTTAGAATTACATCACTTGCTCACCAATGCATCCTCTGCAGTGAATGGGTGCCGTCAGAATGAGAGTCCAAACTGCTGATAAAAACATCACAGTAATCCACACAACTCCAGTCGTTTAATTGACATTTTGTGAAGCAAATAGGACTGTTTTCACTTGTAAACTGTGCTTGATCTGCGCATATTTCTCTCCTGATTCAGACGAAATGACTTTTTCACTGAAGAAAGCATTATGGACTCATTTTACAGTCGGAAGCATCAGTTTAAGGTTAAAACACCTTAATGATAGATTTGTTTCTTTTAAACACAGCTTTTCACTTTCAACAGCTTTCACTGGATTTGTGTAGATTACTTGTGGATTGATGTTTTTATCAGCTATATGGACTCTCATTCTGACGGCACCCATTCACTGCAGAGGATCCATTAGTGAGCCAGTGATGTAATGATATATTTCTACAAATCTGTTCCAATGAAGAAACAAACCCATCTACATCTTGGATGACCTGAGGCTGAGAACATTTTCAGAAAATGTTCATTTTTGATGAGCTATTCCTTTAAAACCAACAAAACAAAGTAGTTGTCAAGCCACAAAATAAAATATCAATAATGCATCATTAAAAAAAATAAAGTAGATAAAAATGTATTTTCTAGACCAACTGCAATTTTAAGCAGAAATACTAATATTTTTATTTAATGTCAAGGGTATGACAGCAAAAAAAGTGAAGTATCCTAAATAAAAATAAAATACTTTTTTCTTTATTTTTTATGATTTTTTACTGTAAATAACAGTAACAGTAATAATTGAAAAATAAATATAAAAATCAAATTTAGACCAAAAAGAAACATGAAAAAGAAAGCACTCTCTGGTACTTACCGTGACAATCTCTAAGTTTACACCTTTGAACTCTGAGCTGATATTCAGGCTACCAATTGAGTTATTGACCTATGCACTCTCAATCAAGATATCTCTATTAGCACCGCTACACTCCAGGCTGTGTATTCAACCTTCTGCGCCAACAGCAAGCCCTCCGTACATTACACCGCACTGCGCCGGGCAGGACAGCAAAACACCCCGCCCAGGCGCGTGAGGGGGTTGGACACAGGAAGGAGAACCCTGCCTAATAGGAAGTCATAGGGTGCCATGGCAGTGCAACAAATAGGGGTCAGGGTAACAACCTGTTGGTAGCCATGAAATAGGAGGTCTGGGCCAAGTCCTTGCTCGCTGAGGGGAGAAATAGAGAAAGAGAGA
Organism: Sinocyclocheilus rhinocerous; assembly: GCF_001515625.1. Taxonomy (NCBI): domain Eukaryota; kingdom Metazoa; phylum Chordata; class Actinopteri; order Cypriniformes; family Cyprinidae; genus Sinocyclocheilus; species Sinocyclocheilus rhinocerous. The sequence continues at coordinate 1,264,281 of NW_015629570.1, forward strand.
GAGAGAGACAATGTTGGATTAAAATTCATTTTGACTTTTTTTTTCCATTAAAAATGTATCAGATTACCCACCAAAAAAACAGAAGTGCTATATTATAATAAATAAACATGTATATTATACATTACCATTTAAAGTTTGAGGTCAGTACGATTTTTAACGTTTCTGAAAGAAGTCTCTTATACTCACCAAGGCTGCAATTATTTTTAATAAAATACAGTAAAAACAGGAATATTGTGAAATATTATTACAAATTTAAATAACATTCCTACTTTAATATTTTAAAATGTAATTGTCCAAAGCTGAATTTTCAGCATCAGTCTTCAGTGTCACGTGATCCTTCAGAAATCATTCTAATATGCTGATTTGCTGCTCAAGAAACATTTCCGATCAATGTTGAATAGAGTTGTGAGCCAGGAAAAAGAAAAAAAGTAAAGAGAGTGAAAGAGATGAAGAAAGACTAAGAGCAAAAGTTGGAAGCATCTACCTCGCACTAGCTGGGAACATCTCACCACATCTGTGTGTGGATGATCTATTGTTATCTCAAACCCTGAAACAAAATCACCGGTTAGACAGGACTCATGTGTTCACTGCTTTCATAAAGCACAGATTTATTAGCAGATCCTGTAACTTACCGAGTGTCTGCAGCACTATAGCCTCCAGCAGCACCAGCTCTTGAGCCTGCTGGAGGTACGCCTGTGGATCAACACAAATCACACCTGCTCATTAGAGGGGTCTGGTCCCAATGCTTCTGACGATAGCCCATCAATTGACTTTTTCTTATTTATAATGTATAATATATTACAGAGATAGTTCACCCAAAAAAGAAAATTCTATCATTAATTACTCACCTTCATGTCGTTCCAAACCCGTAAGACCTTTGTTTATCTTCAGAACACAAATTAATGAAGCTACGAGAACACTTTTTGTGCTCAAAGAAAGCAAAGGAATGCACACGCATGCATCGTGGCTCTGTCGGTAATGTGTGTCGAAGACTGACACCGATGAGCAGAGATTACTGAATAAAGTCATTATTTTTGCTTTCTTTGTACACAAAAAGTATTCTTGTAGCTTCATAAAATTACGGTTGAACCACTGATGTCACATGGACTATTTTAATGATGTCCTCCTTACTGCCTTTCTGGGCCTTGAACATGGTAGTTGTGTTGCTGTCTATGCAGGGTCAGAAATAGGGGTGGGAGAAAAAAAATCGCGATTCTCTCTTCAATATTCAGAATCGATTCTGAGCTTGGTTTTTTCACGTGCGCTTTGTGTTTGATGTCCTGAAGCTTGCGGCTGCGGTTAAATGCATAAATACTTTTATATGAAATTGATGTAAATACAGTCAGTTGTGTTTTCAGAACAGGACAGAACATCTGATTTATCGAAAATACAGAAAATCGCAATAATGCTGAGGAAAAAAGAAAACCCCATAACTAGCCTATTGTCTGTAAACTTTCGGATACTTAAAGAACACTTATTTTAAACAAGTAATTGTTTTAAAAAGTAGTCTGTTTATATAATAAAAAAAAATTTACATTTGGAACAAATTAAATTTGATATAAAATTTATATGAAAATGTAGCCATGTGCAGAAATATTGAGAACTGAGAATGTGACGCATCGTGATATTGAGTTGATAATGATAATCGTAATTGAATCGTGAAACCAGTGAAGATTCACACCCCTAGCTATTTTTAAGATGGCAGTGCTCACTTACAGAGATTCCAACTATAAACAAAAAGCATAGAAATTGCAATTTTGGTTAAAATATAAAATTGTAAACATGTATTTGCACAGCAGAAGAATTAATTAGGAAAAAAAATGTAGATTAAGAATCGTTTTGGAATCGGATCGTGACTCCCAGAATCGGATCGTGAAGTACCTAAAGATTCCCACCCCTAGTCAGAACGCTCTCAGATTTCATCAAAAATATCTTGATTTGTGTTCCGAAGATCAACAAAGGTCTTACGAGTTTGAAACGACAATAAGGGGTGAGTAATTAATGACAGAATTTTGGGTGAACTATCTCTTGAAACCTTGAGGTTTCAATAAAGAGAAACCTTTATTGTTTTAAGTCTTTTTTTTTTTTTAAAGCAAATTCAAAGAGCCCCATTTACTTTCATTATACATTCTACTAACCTCATTGTGCATGACTCTTCAGAAAGAGTAAAAAATATTTTCATAAACCGTCAATATAATAAAATTATTAATAAATACAACCATTTTTTAATTACAATTGTTTTGTTTTTTGTGGGTATTATTTTAGCTTTGTATTTTTAAAGGGGTCCTATTATGCTCTTTTACAAAGTCTTGATTTTATTTTGGGGGTGTACTAGAACATGCTCTCATGCTTGGTGGCTCAAAAAACGCATTATTTTTCACATAATTTACATTATTACAATACCTTTCTCCCCAGTCTGGCACAAACGGCTCAGGGTTGTGACGGTAAGGAAATTTTCCCACCGGTTAATCGTCACGTGACAACAACGGCAATAACGGTATCACCGAGGGGTGGGGTTCGTTGGAGTTTTCCCTCTTTTCCTTTGCTTTTAAATAGCTTAAATGCCCATGCGCATTTTACTTTCACTTTCGAATTAGCGTCAATTCGGCATCAATTCACCGAACTCACTTAAAAATAGAACTCAATTAAACATAGAACTTTCATTAACAAAATGAATAAAAATACACCATGCTATAGGCCTAATATAAAATAACAAATAAGTGCTCACTAACACAGATTTCGACAGATTTGTGAACAATATTTGAGAGAAATAGGCCTTTTGTGTACATAGAAAGTCTTAGATCTTGGAGTTGAGCTCATGAAAAATAGGGGCAAAAACAAAAGTGTTGCGTTTATAATTTTGTTCAGTGTAAATCTTCCGCCATCGTCTCGTCTGTCTCACCTCACTCTTGTCGGTCAACTCGACTCACTCTCCTCATGTGACAAATGAAATCTGACTCCTGCTGATGATCTGTGATGCGACTGTCGTTCGGCACTCTGCATCGAGCAGCCGTGTTCAGTTTATAATGGTATTGTCTGTTCTCTAACTGAACCAAATTATTTTTATTACAATAAAAAATTAAAACGACAGTGGGGGGCAGTGCCACGGTGAGCAAGGGATGTAACCGGTGTTGCGGCTTAACACCGTCAACACCGACTATCGCAGCAAGCCTAGTAGAAAACATCTGCTGCAAGGAAATTCAAAAGGCACAGGGGTGACAAAAACAGCGTTTCTTCGACATGGCGAAAACTTGATGCTGCAGCAGCACTTCTTCGTCGTCGTGTCTGATGCACTCAACAAAGCGTTCTAACCACGACCTCGCCCCTCCCCACCCCCCAACCATTCGAATTTCCGTAGGCGGATTTATTTTAATGATATTCTAATGAGCCGCTTTGTGACATCACAAAACCCGGAAAACAACGCTGTAGTCCAAACGAGCCGTTCGTTGTAGTTCCTGAAAAGGGATTTATTTAAAAAGTAATATCTCCCTTTGGAGTTATCTGACTGATTGCCACAACTGTCAAAGCATCTAGCAAAAATGACTCGCCATGGCAACGAATAAAGCAGAGAGAAATTACATTACCCAATAAGTATGAAGATAGTTTTGGTGCGAAACAACTGAGCGTCTGTGACACGGGATTTTGAAGTTGTAGAGAATAGCCACACATGTGTATCAGTAAATTTGAAGTCACAGACAGAAGTTGCAAACTTCTAGATTTTTTTTCTCTCCCACAAACACAACAGTAACACCTTCTCGAATCCTTCATTGCAGGTGCACAAATCCTATTCTACGAATCACAAATCAAGAAACTCGTATGCTCACATGTTTTTATTATCTTGCTGCAGTATATGGTGCAAAACACATTCACACACCTGCATCAAAAATGTGAAGTCACGGACGAATTTTGTACATCAGCAAATCAGTATGTGAATTCTTGCAATGAGATTTGCACACTTGTAGAATGTTTTCTTACATATATATTTTTTGGGATGCTTTTTCTAGCACAAACACAAGTACATAACGACAACGGCGTGAATTTGCTGCTACGAGTCTCAAACCTGTTTTTCGCTTGCAAATGACAAGTTTCGCGCACGCTCCCTTTTGCAGCACATATCTGTGTGAAATATGGTGCAAAAGTTATTTGTGCATCTGTTGAGGCAACGGCGGGCACTCTTCAGAGATCAAGAGAATTTTGGCTAATCAAGAAGAGCTGCACTGTTTTTGGTTTTTGTTATTCTTTATGGTTCTTCGGTTTTTTAATGTTCAGGTTTGTGGATCTAATCGTCTGCAACATCGGGGGTGTATCTTGGAGCCATCGTGACGTCATCAGCTGGTAAGTTAAATTATACAGTTATCCGAATCAATCAGGGAATTAATCAGGGAAGCATAATAATTCTAATCTGCTTTTTTATCGCAGGTTATGTCAGACATACGTTACATAACAGCGAGCTACCGTGAAAATAGTAAAGAAAAATGAGTTAAGAAACGCCGCTGTTATGTACATCTTTTGTATTTTATTTTCAGGTTGTGGTCTATTGGTCATGTCATCAGCAACGGAGGTGTATTGGAGTCTTTTCTTGTGATTGCATCGTAGAGGTGGTAACAACATCAACTACTATATCCATCAACTACGTGATGTTTTATTAACAAATTTCGGGAGGAGCATGCACAGATAATTAACACGGCCAATCCATCATCAGTAATTACATCATCTATCCAACCAGCACAAGAGAGAACCCCTATAAATAATCAAAGCAGTCTTACCTTCATTATCTCTAGTCTTTCAGCATTTCAGGGGGAGCGCTCTGGTTCCGGGCTAAAAGCCGAGCTCGGACCCCTCTCCCCAGACAGCACGCCAAATATGCATAATGCATTAGGTACACATTTTATTGAGTTAAGTTACCCAAACAGTACTTTCAAGTACTTTTTGTTTTCTAGTTTGTGGTCTGGATCACGTCATCTGCAATACATTCCAGATGGAGCCTTTTCTTGTGATTGCCAACGTTCTGACCATAAAGTGTAATAACACTAACAGGCTGTTGTGACTCTGTCCGTTACAGGAGATTTCTCCAAGCAAAAACACAGATGCTGATCTATGAGGGGCAGAATCATCATATGGCCAAGCTGTCAATTTTATTGAAATTAGGTAACCCAAAATACATTTGATTTTACATTATATTTACATTCATGCATTTGCCAGATGCTTTAATCCAAAGCAACTTGTGCTGCATTAGGTACACATTTTATTGAGTTAAGTTACCCAAACAGTACTTTCAAGTACTTTTTGTTTTCTAGTTTGTGGTCTGGATCACGTCATCTGCAATACATTCCAGATGGAGCCTTTTCTTGTGATTGCCAACATAACGGTGATAACATCAACTTGTAAGTTAGCCGAAGTAAACTAGTTAAAAGGTTGTTGTTTTTTTAATCGTTATACAATCAACTCTATTTCAGCAATATAAACACTAAGCTCTCAATGGCAAATGCAGAAAGGTTAATTCATGCATTCATGACCGCAAGGTTAGATTATTGTAATACTTTATTGGGTGGTTATTCTGCACACTTAATAAACAAACTCCAGCTGGTCCAAAATGCAGCAGCTAGAGTTCTTACTAGAACCAGGAAGTATGACCACACTGCACAGGCTCCCTATTAAACATCGTATAGATTTTAAAATCTTGCTAATTGATTTAGCGCTTCAGTATTTGAGTGAGATCTTATCACATTATAGTCCTCCACATCCGCTGCACTCTCAAAACTCTGGCCATTTGATAATACCTAGAATATCAAAATCAACTGCGGGCGGCAGATCCTTTTCATATTTAGCTCCCAAACTCTGGAATAA
>NW_015629570.1:1270230-1274460 GCF_001515625.1 Sinocyclocheilus rhinocerous
TCATTGTAAAAAGCGCTATATAAATAATGGTGACTTGGCTCTACTGTTTGATCTACAGGAATGCATTATAAGGAATGGAGCTTTAATCATTTGTGATGGATTATCAACCAATTATGCACCTTCCTTGTAGGTGCGTTCAGATAGTATATAGTGTTAATTAATCTCAAAGCACATACAGCACTAAGTCTGACAGTTGGGGTAAATTCTGTAAAAACTTTTGAAATATATTTTTTGTGCTTGCAGGTTCATTCCGAGAACCAACCCTGGTGGCACCAAATGCCATTCAGAGTCACAGATCAGATGGAATTCAGGAAAGAGGGTGCAAAGAAAAAGCATCAGCCTGAATCCCCTCGTGGTGTTTCTTATAAGAGAGCTTGTCAGCTTTGCCAAAATGACTGAAATTTAACACAACAACACAAACTACTTTTTAATGTGTTTTATTTCTGTAAAGCCTGTTTTGCCATGCTACAGATACAAAGTCGCCAGGGGACTGTGGTGATGCCCTTTTTTCAGCTAGTGCATTTTGTATTTTTAAAAAGAAAATGTTCAACAATTAAAAAGAATATTATAAATACAAATGCTAATGAGTTATTGTGATTTTTATGGGGTTGGAAACAAATATGGTATACAGTGTTGTACCACAATTGGATTGTTTTATACAGGTAAAAAATTTAAATAAACTGAACAGTACTAATACTGACAATACAGTAATAATACTTTAAATGAAAATACAGTAATACATCCAGCTACTGTAAAATTTACAGCAATCTCTTTACAGTGTAGTTTAGGTGCCTATCACTTGGCACCCGAACGAGCAGGGGGAAAAATGAAATAAAAACTTTCGCGAGCTGCGAGCATCTTCCAGACCTGACAGCAGCAAATACCAATAAAGGTACATTTTCTTTCTTTTCTGAAATCACTCACTGTTATACTGTACATTTGTTAATAATTTAAATATATTAACAAATATATTTAATCATCTTGTATATGATACTCTCATAATAATCTATTTAATTGACGGGTTAATCAATCTTTTATAAAGTCTCTTTGTGAGTTGAAGCAGGGATGGGCAAACTTGGTACTGGAGGGTCACTGTCCTGTAGTTGAGCTTTAACCCTAATCAAACACACCTCTACCAATTAACTTAGTTAGGATTACTAGAAGGCTACAAGGTAGGCGAGTTTTATCAGGGTTAGAGCTAAACTCATTTAATATTTAAACTATAAACAAATGTACAGTATAACAGTGAGTGATTTCAGAAAAAGAAAGAAAATGTACCTTTATTGGTTGCCGCTGTCAGCTCCAGAAGATGCTCGCGCAGCTCGTTGTTTTTTTTTTTCTCCCTGCTGATAGGTGCCCAAACTAGCTCTTCTTGATTGGCCAAAATTCTCTTGATCTTTGAACAGTGCCCACCGTTGCCTCTACAGATGCACAAATCACTTTTGCACCATATTTCACACAGATATGTGCTGCAAAAGGGAGTGCGCGAAACTTGTCATTTGCAAGCAGATTCAAGCCGTTGTCGTTATGTACTTGTGTTTGTGCTAGAAAGGCATCCAAGAAATAAAAAATGATATATATAGGCCTATATATATATATATATATATATATGTGTGTGTGTGTGTGTGTGTGTGTAAGAAAACATTCTACAAGCGTGCAACTCTCATTACAAGAATTCACGTACTGATTTGCGGATGTACAAAATTTGTCTGTGACTTCACATTTTTTGATGCAGGTGTGTGTGAATGTGTTTTGCACAATATTCACTGCAGCAATAGTAGCAAAACATGTGAGCGTACAAGTTTCTTGATTTGTGACTCGTAGAATAAGATTTGTGCACCTGCAGTGAAGGATTCGAGAAGGTGTAACTATTGTGTTGTGTTTGTGGGAGAGGAAAAAGCGAGTTTCTTGATTTGTGATTCGTGAATAGGATTTGTGCACCTGCAATGAAGGATTCGAGAAGATGTAACTGTTGTGTTGTGTTTGTGGGAGAGAGAAAAAAAACTACAAGTTTGCAACTTTTGTCTGTGACTTCAAATTTACTGATACACAGGTGTGGCTATTCTCTACAACTTCAAAATCCCGTGTCACAGACGCTCAGTTGTTTTGCACCAAAAATACCTTCATACATAAGCCCCCACACTCACATTGCTCTTGGTGTCCAGCGGTGGGTCGTGAGGGTTCAGGCAAGCATGTGCTACTTTAATAACGTGTTCAAGTTTCCTTGGTTGCTCCTCCACTTTAGCAGCCAGAAAGAGTGTGGTGGGAGAAATTATCTGATAGACAGAAGATAATTATTATACCTTTAAAATGAACACAAAAATCAATAAACAACAGGGTTACGTATGGGTCTAGTTCTGCCAATTAAAACAGAGTGAAATCCTGAAAGATCTTTTAGCATTAGTGGGTCAACAAACACATACAAATGAAACAAATACGAACATTTTGTACAATCAAATCATAAACAATTAATTAAAAAATGTATACTCACATTTCTATGGAACTTTGTAAAGGAATTAAGCATGTAAAACCGGTGCATATAGACGATTGCTGTGTTAATCGTGAGCTGGGATCTGCACAGTTTCATCAAGGAACAAAAACACTGCAAAAGAAGCTATTATATGTAATATAATCCAAAAATATAATACTCATAAATCATAATCTTCGAAACTATCACTCATAATCACATTAAAACAGATCATAGTCCCAAATTACACTAATATAGATATTGCACTGAATAATAATCTATAATAAAAGATAATTAAAAAAAAGACATATTTATAGACAATAACACAACATACAACAGACACATCTTGTGTTTAGCTATTATCTTACACCAGTCACGTCTAAATCACCCTTAAACCCCTAAAAGACATATGAAATTAGGCAAAAACCATAATAGGATAGATTTAATCCTGATTTAATTTAAGTCACCAAATCCAATTCCTGTCATTCGCACGCCTGTATTTCACACATTTACTCACTTTATACCCCCAGAATACACTTTATAACGCATTTAACACGCCATTTATGAAAAACTTGTGCGGTTGGTGTGAATTTTAACACATTAAAACATCGCATTTGATCCGCCACTTTTTCCGCTTGATCAAAAGCGGCAGCGTGCTAATGTGCTAACGGCTAACTCCCTCACAACGCCGCTGTTTTTGTGAAGGATACACGTTTAATCTCTGGCCCATGTCCTGGATTAGGTTGGCGGCTTGCTGTCGGTACGAGAGCTCGCGATCGGGCTCGACTCCGCAGCGGCGGGACGGCGTGTTTTCGAGCTGTTCTCGTGTGAAGAGCCATTTGCTGGAGTCCCGCTGATCCGCAGCCATCATCCCACCCGCTTCCGCCCGCACCGCGCGCTACATCCCCGTGCCGTCACCGAGCGCGGCAGCGACGCGAAGCGGACGGAGGCGGCACTGCTCTGCGCAGAGACACACGTGACATATTGAGCCTATTGATGGGAATCTACAACGATTTAGATAGCTGAAGATCAAACATAAAATACTAAACACTTTTACGTTGTCATCTTGAATAATAGAAGCATCACATGAAATGTGATTTTTGTTCTGCTAAATATACTTTTAACAGTCTTACTACACTATCAATTGTGTTTTAGGTGTAAATGCAGGCAAGGTGATTTATGTTTCATGTTGTGGTTTATGTCATTATTGTAGCTTTTCAAGTAACTTCTAAGTTGTTTTATTTAAAAATGATGCTGTTTTGTGATAGTACTTTTTTTTTTTTAGAAAATTCAATATTTATTTACAATTTGATATGTTTATCATTATAATTTTATATGTATATAACTTGAATGTATTATAACTTTGAATTGTATATGTATATTAGTAATATGTATAATTTATTTAAATTTATAGTTATTTAATATCTTAGATGATTTTACAAATAGGCCTATAACTTTTATTTTATATATGTGTGGGTGTATAATTTTATATAAAATAAAATTATATAATATAAATTATGAATATTATTAATAATATCTTGAAATGTATTTTTATTTTCCCATTTTTCAACATTTGTAATTTCACAGACCTTTAGGGTTCAGCAAAGAACTGCAATAGTGACTTTTTTACACAAGATGTCGCTAATTTCACCTCTACTTTGATTTGTAATTACTTTCCATTCAAAATACACACATACAAGCTTTAACAGTAAATATCTATCTATCTATCTATCTATCTATCTATCTATCTATCTATCCATCTA
>NW_015629570.1:1274470-1300393 GCF_001515625.1 Sinocyclocheilus rhinocerous
CCTGTCTGTCTGTCTGTCTATCTATCTATCTCACTGTCTGTCTGTCTATCTGTCTGTCTGTCTATCTATCTCACTGTCTGTCTGTCTATCTATCTATCTGTCTATCTGTCTGTCTGTCTGTCTATCTATCTATCTCACTGTCTGTCTGTCTGTCTGTCTATCTATCTATCTCACTGTCTGTCTATCTATCTGTCTGTCTGTCTATCTCACTGTCTTTCCCTTCAGAAGTACTTTATTCAAATAAATGGTTTCTGAAGGAGTTCATGTGTGAAGTGTGAACTATTTGTTTAATATGAACAGATGGTTGTTTGATCACACGTCACCAGAGCTCACAGATGGATTTTCCATATTTCCACTATTGTTATTTAATAATAATAGCCTAATAACAGTTTTCGAAATGTTTGTAAGAGCGAGTCTGTTTGTAAAGTGCGATTCGCACGTGTGTGTGTTTAATTAGCGCGTGCGTGCACGCTTGGGCGAGCGATGCGCTGAACGCTCTCCAGCAGTCGCGTCTCCTCCGCTCGCGTGCAGGTGTCACATTCCTCGGATGCTCGCGATCATTTGAACCTGGAACCCTATCATCATGACGGACCCCTCCTCTGCTGCTGACCCCACTGCTGGTTCTGCAGACCCCGGTCCTGATCCCGTTCCTGCTTCTGCTCCGGATCCACCGGTGTTGGGTTCAGCATCGACTCCTGCGAACGGACACCATCCGAGCCAAGCAGACACTTTCAACATGGAGCAGCAGATGAAAATAGGAGAGCCGGACGACAACGGTACGAGTTTGGCTTTAAACACTTTTGACACAGACTTTAGGGGTTTATTTGCGTGGAAAAATACATATAAAGCGGAGCCCGGGGCAAGTTGTCACGTTTAGTCCAGTGAACATTTCTCAGGTTGGTTTTATTTCTGAAAGTCAGAGTTTCTGTAAAGACACAAAAAATAAAGTCTTGACTACAGAATATATAAGGAAAAAAATAAACAAACAAACAAATAAATAAATAAAAAAGACTATCAGAAGAATATAGAATTCAATAAAGCGGTAATTAATTAGTCTACAATGGGAATAACACTGTTTCGTTGACACTGATTTGAGATGAATACCTTTTTTAAAGATGAAATTACATCTAAATTATATATGAAAAAGTATGTTTCACAACATATGTATTTAAATGTATTATAGACTATTTAATGGCGAAATTGAATTGCAATAAATTAAAAATAGTTAAATAAAAAATATTTTATTACAGGAGAATTTAAATAGTTTTTATAAAAATAAATGTAAAAAATTCAAATTAATAAATGAAAATATATACAGTATACAGTTGTTTTGGCGAGCAGAAAGTGCAATTCATTTATAGTTTGAAGTTAAAACATATTAATTTGTATGTGACAACTTGCCCCGACCTTATGCTTAGAATGCAGATTCTAATTCATTATATAGTTGATTCTTTTCTGAATGAATTCTAGTGTGATTTTATTGAGCACAACAGCTACAACTGTAGTTTTGAGAACAAAATTCACAAAATTTATCCTGATTTAAGACAGTTTTGAACTATAGATGCTATAAATCAACATACAAAACAAGCATTTGTATTATTCGACTTTCTAATAAATACCTCATAGTTGCTGAGATATTGTGCTTGTGACAACTAGCCCCGGTGTGTCTCATACACTTTATGGACTTATTTGTGAATAAATCCCATTGAGTTCCTCTGAGATGTGAAGAGATAACCTGACGTAAGCTAACCGAGCGCTGTCCCTCAGCAGGACTCCTGGAGAGCAGTATGCGTCTGAAACCCCAGGAGGCCCAGAGTTACAGAAAAAAGGCATTATGGGTATCGTGGGTCTCCATTGTGGTGACGATGATCTTAGCCATCGCTGCGTTCAGTGAGTATCCGGACCCTCTTCTCTAGAGCATCACAGGCCCCTTAATGATACAGACCTGTATGATGTCATATCCTGTTCTGAAGTCGATGTAGCTTTAGTCTTTTGGGACTTTCTGATGCAGTTGTAAAGAACGAATTCACAATCGTTTCTGTAGCAGTTTGATTTTTACCTTACAGTCTAGAGTGGAATGTAGAATCATATATATGTATACACACACATATAATATATTAATACAAATATTTATATAAGACATATATATATATATATATTAATGGTGATATAGAATTATATAGAGATAATATAGAATTATATTAATATATGTAATATATATATATTATCTATAGAATTATATTCATATTAAATTCATATAATATAATTTGTAATTAATTGTATTATTATACAAATTACATATAATTCATTATATAATTAAATAATATAGAAAATATATTATAAATTATTAAATAACGACACATAAAATAAATATATAACTATTATTATATTTTATATATCATTAGATGGATAGATAGATAGATAGATAGATATATGTCATATTATTTTACACAATTTTTCTGGGTTAAGCAGAGCCAACAGCTGTGTGTAGTTTGGTTCAGTGCCATGAGCTTGATACACAAGATCAGGTTTGACTAGTTTCCTCATGGCTTTTCTGCAAGATTACTTTGATGATCTTTGCTGAAAGAAAGTGCAGAGGATAAACTCAGACACACGGGAACATCGTAAACCAAATACATTTAAAACACTTTATTCTCAGCTACAAACACAGAATATCCTTAAAGGTACAAAACTGGAAGGCTGTCAAAGAAAAGTGATCATATAATACAAAAAAGGAATTGTTCTTGCTCTTTTGAATATAAAATGTACTTAAAAAGAGTTTTACCCACTGTGGAGACCATTCTACGGTCTCAATAGTATACTTGTATACTATCCTTGCTATTTCTGCACTATATAGACTGTACTGTGAATTTTGCATGTAATATCTGGATCACAGTTGCTGTTTTTTGGAAAACTGTATCCCAAAATGCAGTGAACTCATCCTGACCTTCCATTTCCGAAAAGATCTGAGGGACATTTTAGGTTTTAAGCGGCATTATGCCTCAAATGCTTTTGATAGAGCTTAACTTGAACCCCGAATATTCCCTTAAATCTTTAAGCTGGGATGCACAAGTTGGCCTTACGCAGACTATTGTTGTTTTCTCAGCACAAAGTGCGCTTAATCATTTTGTAGACTAGTTCCAGGTCATGTGGTTTAATCTTGGAGCAGCTAACAGAAGCCCCGCACTGGATTTGATGTATGATTTAGAAGGAATGGCTTCTTGCTTGGCACTCCGTCCCTCGGGATGGAATGACTCACCTTACACTTCCAGAGTTAGACGGGGACTCTGGGACTCATGTTGCCAGGCTGTGAAGATTCAGTCACATAGCAACTCCAGAGCAACGACGCCTGAGAGATGCTGTCATTTAGTCGTCTCTCTCTATCAGTAAAGGCGACGTTTTGGTGTCGAAGGAAATGAAATGATTGCAGGCAGCTGGTAAGGGCAAATAACAGAGATAGAGCTAATTGTTTTTGTAAATTAACCTGTAAAAAACACGATAAAATCTTAGGATTTTGATTTGTTTTACATTCATTTGTGGTGCTGGCTAATGGCTTTTTGACTTGGGCAACCACAGGAATGAGATTTGTTCTAGTTTTTTTTGGTGCTTAGCATAGCAGCTAGCTATGGCATGAACAACCACCATTTTGTTGACAAAATGGTTTATTTTGTGATGTGTGTTTTTTTCTTTGATGATGAACCAGCCAGGCCGACGGCCATCGGGTGGACGGCCGTTCTGGACTTCTCCAGAATGTCCAGATGGCCAGTCCGCCCCTGCTTACTAGGGTGTTCTGGGTGGTAGTTCTGGTAAAGTTCATCCACTCTTTCGTAACCTTGGGATCAGAAGGAAGGCAATGCAAACACTGTTTTTCCACAACTTGGCACTGCACAGCGTTTTGTTGTCTTCAGAACATTGTTTGGTTTCTGCGTAGACCTGACCGTTCACTTCTACATGCGCGAATCGGTGGGCGGGGCTAAACAGGCAGCGATGTAGAAGCAAGCGTTGATCTTCTTCTGTGGAGGCGGTGCTTATCCAAACGATTACATCTAAGAGTCGTATATTCCACAAGCGGTCGTTTTGGCTGCCTTTTTAGACTAACGAGAAAGTTTTGAATTCTGAAATTTACAGGATGCTTTTATAGTACAATGAGTGTCAAAAGATCAAGGGAATTTTGGTTTCTCAGTTCATGACCCCTTTAAAATGCACAAATTCACATTATTTCTTATTTACATGTATGCAGGGATTCTCAAACTTTCTTGTCTGCCAAACCTCTTTCGCATAATATATTTATTTAGGGTAATAAGTTAACTTGCATGTTGACAGTTTTCTGATGTTGATTATCGGTCACATTCATATTTTTTAGTAAGTGTTTTTTTTTTGCTTGTTATTTTAAAATGATATTTTAGTTACATTTTTATTATTTAATTATTAGCTTTTTTTTTTTTTTATTTAATTTTTGATTAATGATGTAATGTTTAACACGTACACTTCATGTTGTTAACAACAAATGAAATATATTTTTATTTCTCTTTGTATTTTTATATCAATATGGTACAAGATTATCCTATTTAAATCAATGTGGTAAATGAATTAGATCAAAAGTAGCCTAATCTAAAAGTATTTTTAAAAAGTAGTCTGATTATTCTTGTCATTTAATTTTGGTAGCTGTTTCATTGATAGCGTGGTTGCTAGATAGTTTATACTGGCCCAAGTCCAACTCATGTCTCTATGATATTCAACTCTAGAAATGACTTTTAACCCTCTTTAATGTAAGCCTGTGTGATTTGATTTTGTCACCCGTTTTTCGTCTGCCACGCTATTTAGAAGTACATTAGCGTATAGAGACCGCAATAAATATGCACTAAAAGCCATAAAAATCCCATCTCGACTTCCACGCAGTCTTCTTATGTTTGGGTGACGTGCATTTGGGTCAGTATGGGTTTTGAGAAGATCAAATCTATATTTGACGGCTGGATTATGGTTTTAACTGAATTATCCTCGAATCGGTTCAGCTAACGTGTCTGATCAGGCGATCCGAGTCTCGCTATCTTCCCTGAAGCGCGTGTGAGTCTGAAGTGTAAGCGGGATGGCTCGTTTTTCATTAACGGCTGCGCTACTCCTGTCAGCCTGAAGGGACCGAACGGGTTTGTGCGGCGAAGGTTTGTGTGTGTACGTTTTAGAGGCGTTTGGAAACTGATGAAGGCGGAAAGAAGGAAGGATGGAAGAAAGGAGGAGAAAAGAAATGGTCTAAAGCCAGACTGAAGAGAGCTCAATTCCCAGATGTCTCGCGGCTTCCAGCGCAGCCAATTAACACGCTCTCAGCGACAGAGTGTCTTCTGCTTCACACACACACAAATGCGCTCGCATACCTCCAAACCTAATAAACATGTCCAAGAAATTTCTCAATTGCGGGAAATAAGCCCTATTCGGTGCAGCGAAATGTATTTAAATGCCAGTTCCTGAAGAATGAACTGACTTCAGACTGAAGAAAACGAAATTAGTATGTGTGTGTGTTTGGAAATTTTTCTTGCGGTGCAGAGAATGTAAATATCACACTGACGAGGAGAGGTCACAGATAGAGGAGGGGTAGTTCGCTCTGATATTAATGCATTCAGCACTACCAGCCTGTAAAAGCCAGCATCCAACTCCCATAGAGCCCCGAGTCTAAAAATAAAAGATGGAAGACAGATAGAGAGGTGGAGGGTGCTTTGCCCTCTCTGCACCTCCTCTGGTTTTTTAAAACATCAACACACTGAGTCAAGTAAACGGGTTTGTGAGAACAAATAGATGAGAAGCTAAAAAAGTCGCAGTCTTATGGATTTCAGTTGGTAAACAGTCAGACAAATATATAAATATATTAGCTTTAACATATGAGTTTTAACATTAAAGGGATAGTTCACCCAAAAATGAAAATTCTGTTGTTAATTACTCATCCTCATGTCGGTCCAAACCCGTTAAACCGTGTTCATCTTTATATTTTTGATGAAATCCAAGAGCTTTCTGACCCTGTATAGACAGCAATGCAACTGACTCGTTCAAGGCCCAGAAAGGTAGCAAGGACATCGTTAAAATAGTCCATGTGACATCAGTGGTTCAACTGTAATTTTATCCCTTTCACACGTGAGTTTAAAATATTCTAGCTGAGCCCCCAGGGTGGGTTTTTTAGGCGACCTTTATTTTAGAATGTATAGCCTTATTGTTTCCATGGCGACGCGTCATGCTTGTCATGTGACACAACATGACACATGGATCGCTTTTATTTAGTTTGTCCTTTTTTATTATTAATATTCATAAACATACTCACTATATTATGAAATATCTGATATTCCGATTCTGAAATATGCGCAAGTAAATTTATTTGGTAGTTTAAACACTTTTATAATGACTGTGTTAGCTAGCTGAGCCCCCAGGGTGAGTTTTTTAGGCGACCTTTATTTTAGAATGTATAGCCTTATTGTTTCCATGGCGACGCGTCATGCTTGTCATGTGACACAACATGACACATGGATCGCTTTTATTTAGTTTGTCCTTTTTTATTATTAATATTCATAAACATACTCACTATATTATGAAATATCTGATATTCCGATTCTGAAATATGCGCAAGTAAATTTATTTGGTAGTTTAAACACTTTTATAATGACTGTGTTAGTTGATCTATACCGGGTGATGGGCGCCGCCATGTTAAGTTTGCGCTGAATTCGAGATGTGGGATTTACAACACGTAAATTCATCCTCTCCTCCCAAAAGACATTAAAGTAAGTCTCCGGTAAACTGGGAGAAGAGCAGATTAAACTTTATAGTTATCTAAACAATCTGTACATGCTATTAATAATATTGAATATATAAAAACCACTTCTCTTCTCTGTCTACATGGCATCACTAGGTTCTGTCATTCAGAAACATGGCTTTTCATATCACTGCTATGCTGATGACACTCAACTCTACCTCTCATTCCATCCTGATGATCCGACGATAGCTGCTCGCATCTCAGCATGTCTAACAGACATTTCTTGCTGGACGAAGGATTCATCCTCTCCTCCCAAAAGAAATTTAAAGTAATTCTCCGGTAAACTGGGAGAAGAGCAGATTAAACTTTATAGTTATCTAAACAATCTGTACATGCTATTAATAATATTGAATATATAAAAACCACTTCTCTTCTCTGTCTACATGGCATCACTAGGTTCTGTCATTCAGAAACATGGCTTTTCATATCACTGCTATGCTGATGACACTTAACTCTACCTCTCATTCCATCCTGATGATCCGACGATAGCTGCTCGCATCTCAGCATGTCTAACAGACATTTCTTGTTGGATGACGGACCATCACCATCAACTCAACCTGGCTAAGACAGAACTGCTTGTGATTTCAACAAACCCATCGTTTATCGTTCGACAGCTCTAATATATAAATATATATATATATATATATATATATATACATATACTCTGTCTAATAGAACTATAATTTGAATGTGAAACTAAAACCACCAGTCCTAAAAAAATTTTTTTTTAAATCAGGATTTTGTAACTAAGTACTAGCATATTACACTTACTATTTCTGCCATAAAAAGATATATTAAAAATAAAAAATAAGAATAGTTTCAAATTTAGCAACTGTCATTATGAATGGCTCATTGAATCACTGACTCACTGGATTCATTCAAAAACGCCAAATCATTCAAAAACAAACACCACTGTGTTGATCAGAGGTGCAATGAATGACAAAATTAATTTTATTGGGTCTTAAATATGTAACTTAATATTGACCCAGCTCTATAATATACTAACTGTATTCAGCTTGGCTTAAACACAGTTAGAAAATGTTTAATATTAGTATTAGAACTGATACTGACAGAACTAATTCTATAACTGATCAAATATGTTTAACTTTATAATCTAGTATAAGTTTAGGTATTAAGTTTTTGTAGTATCATAACATTGATCAGTCAGAAGTCTTTCTAGTGACTCCAGACTTATCAGAAGACGACTGAAAACGTTTGTGTACGCGATAACAACATGCAAATTTATTCACCAGCTCTGACACAGAAACTAGATCACATTCCCTGTTTTGGTTTGTGTGTGAAGATGCAATGTGTGTGTGAGGCAAAAAGACAGACCGAGCGGAAGACAGGTTTTTCAGAGCAGCTGTTGTGTCATTCCATCCTGATGATCCGACGATAGCTGCTCGCATCTCAGCATGTCTAACAGACATTTCTTGCTGGACGAAGGACCATCACCTTCAACTCAACCTTGCCAAGACAGAACTGCTTGTGGTTCCATCAAACCCATCACTTTATCAAAATTTCACCATCCAGTTAGGCACATCAACCATAGCTCCTTCAAAAACAGCCAGAAACCTTGGAGTCATGATTGATGATCAGCTTACTTTCTCAGACCATATTACTAAAACTGCCTGGTCCTGCAGATTTGCTTTATACAACATTAGGAAGATCAGGCCCTTTCTTTCGGAACATGCTTCACAACTCCTTGTTCAAGCTCTTGTTCTGTCCAGGCTGGACTATTGCAATGCTCTCTTGGCAGGTCTTCCAGCCACTTCTATCAAACCTTTACAATTAATCCAGAACGCGGCAGCTAGATTAATTTGTAACGAGCCTAAAAGAATGCACGTCACACCTCTGTTCATCAATTTGCACTGGCTACCGATAGCTGCTTGCATAAAATTCAAGGCATTAATGTTTGCCTACAAAACCACCACTGGCTCTGCACCCCTTTACCTAAATTAATTAGTCTACTTCAGAGTTATGTACCTCTAGAAGCTTGCGTTCTGCAAGTGAACGGCGTATTATTGTCCTTAGCCATCTTCAATACATACAGTACAACACATACATACAGTATATATTTTGAAAATATTTACATGTATATACATTTAAATATTTATATTCTTATATTTTATATGATATATAAATATATTTAATATATAAAAAACATATTTGTCTTAAATATATACATGTATGTGTTTGTATTTATATATACATAATAAATATACACAGTATACACACATATATTATGTAAACAAAAACTTTTATTTTGGATGCGATTAATCGTGATTAATCGTTGAGAGCACTATATATATATATATATATATATATATATACATATACTCTGTCTAATAGAACTATAATTTGAATGTGAAACTAAAACCACCAGTCCTAAAAAAATTTTTTTTTAAATCAGGATTTTGTAACTAAGTACTAGCATATTACACTTACTATTTCTGCCATAAAAAGATATATTAAAAATAAAAAATAAGAATAGTTTCAAATTTAGCAACTGTCATTATGAATGGCTCATTGAATCACTGACTCACTGGATTCATTCAAAAACGCCAAATCATTCAAAAACAAACACCACTGTGTTGATCAGAGGTGCAATGAATGACAAAATTAATTTTATTGGGTCTTAAATATGTAACTTAATATTGACCCAGCTCTATAATATACTAACTGTATTCAGCTTGGCTTAAACACAGTTAGAAAATGTTTAATATTAGTATTAGAACTGATACTGACAGAACTAATTCTATAACTGATCAAATATGTTTAACTTTATAATCTAGTATAAGTTTAGGTATTAAGTTTTTGTAGTATCATAACATTGATCAGTCAGAAGTCTTTCTAGTGACTCCAGACTTATCAGAAGACGACTGAAAACGTTTGTGTACGCGATAACAACATGCAAATTTATTCACCAGCTCTGACACAGAAACTAGATCACATTCCCTGTTTTGGTTTGTGTGTGAAGATGCAATGTGTGTGTGAGGCAAAAAGACAGACCGAGCGGAAGACAGGTTTTTCAGAGCAGCTGTTGTGTTGGATTTCAACATTCTGCAACTCGCCGTCTCTAAAGACTCTGCCCTATTTTCACAGAAGAAACACCTAAAAGAAAGTAGAAAGCGCAGTTACACGCAACAAACCATGAACATCTATTTTAATCAACATCTATTTGTCCTGCTGATCCATGAGACTAGCAAAAGCTTCCTTAAGCAGTCAAGGACAAGATCTTCAATGAGTTTATACATCATGCGCCACTGATACATCTGAGAATAACTGTCACAAAACGGTTCTTGCCGCATAGCAGCAGCATGTTTGTTCACTGTGTGATTCAACTAACAAACTGTTCCTCAAAATCGCTCATGTATGTTCAAACATCCATAACATCCATATGAATGTGATTTGTAAAATACGTAAAATAAGTAAACACAAAATCAATGTTGCGATATTTTTCATTAGCACACTGTATGAGTTGCGCAAATGTTCTCGTAAATCAAACATTCATAACCTACTGGAATGTGTATCAGTTTTTTTGGACCACATATGCTCAAATGCTGATTTGTAAAATATGAAAAACACAAAATCAATGTTGCGATTTTTAAAAAAATTTTTATTTATTTAATTTATTTATTATTTACTGGTATGTTCTCGTAACATTCATAACCTGCAAGAATGAGTGTTTATCTGTTTTTTTTGAGCCACATATGCTCAAAGTGACTTGTAAAATACGAAAGTAAACAAAATAAATGTTACGATTTTGTCATTAGCGCACTGTATGAGTTATGCAAATTTTCTCATATGTCTTCCCAAATCAAACATTTATAATCTACTGAAATGTGTATCAGGTTTTTTTTAATCACATATGCTCAAATGCTGATTTGTAAAATACGAAAAACATAAAATCAATGTTGCGTTTTTTCACAATACTGTATAGGCCTAAGTTACGCAAATTTACTGGTATGTTCTCGTAACATTCATAACCTGCAAGAATGGGTGTTTGTTAGGTTTTTTTGAGCTACATATGCTCAAAGTGACTTGTAAAATATAAAAGTAGGTACAAAATCAGTGTTGTGATATTTTTCATTACATTGTTCTACGAGTTACGCAAATCTTCTCATATGTTCTGGTAAATCAAACGTTCATACCCTACTGGAATGTTTATCAACTTCTTTTGAGCCACATATGCTCATATGCACAAAATCAGTGTTGCAATATTTTTCATTACAGTATGAGTTACGCAAGTTTTCATGATTGTTCTGTAGGCCTACAACACAGGGTGAAACACCACACGAAAACAGACATAACGCAACATGAATGTGCAGAACTGTTAATGACGAAAATCATATAAAATGATACATGCGACGAAAGTCAAATAAAATGTTACATGGCGATGATATACAGTAACTGTACTTTAAAACTTAAAAATATGACCAAATCTAGTGAAATGCAAATACAGCTGTCAATAAACATTTTGCAGAATTGTATCAAAAAAGGTCAAAATAAGGTTGAGGTATAAACATTA
Organism: Sinocyclocheilus rhinocerous; assembly: GCF_001515625.1. NCBI lineage: Eukaryota > Metazoa > Chordata > Actinopteri > Cypriniformes > Cyprinidae > Sinocyclocheilus > Sinocyclocheilus rhinocerous. Next base: position 1,285,792 of record NW_015629570.1, read on the forward strand.
CCAAACCAACATTTTGGTACCATAGCTTTATGAGCGATGATAAATTGCACAATATTAATGCAGGTGACTCGCGTTACTCAATGTACTGTAATGAAAAATACCGCAACAGTGACTGATATTGTATACTACAAATCACATTTGCTCACAAAACATCCATTGTTTCCTTTTTCACCTCTATTGTCTTGTCAAATAAAGGCAAAAAATAATGCTTTGAAAAACTTTTACAATAATTTATAAGGACAATAATTTATAGTAAATTTAATAATAAACAAAATAAAAAATATAAATTACATTAAGAGACACAGCCTGGCAAATACATCTGATGAAACAGCTTCAAGAAGCTGTAAAAATATGTCCTATGTAAAATATGTAAGTATACTTACATAAATTAGTTAAGTTAGCAAAAGTTATTGATAGTGGGGGGTTTTTTTGTGCAAAATTGCCTTCTGTGACGTGCCTATGAAATTCAATTCCATTCAAAGCGTTCACCCATGACAGACTGAAGCTGTATTACCCACTGTAATCCTTTATTCACATGATGCGTCATTGTGATCCTACGATATCCTACGGTTTTACAAGCTTCATAATTTTCATGATCGGCTCTGGCCGCAGTATCAGCACTCCTTGTAGAAGCTGCTGACTTCACATATCAGCATAAATATGACTTCCTAATGAGCAAGGAATGGTTTCAGCTTTCCACAGATACACAAGTCTCCGTAAATCCTTGCCTGTTGCCCAAGATGCACTGCATGTGGTACAACTAAAACCCCTGCAGTTTGTTGTAAATTAAGATGCAGATGTTGTTCCCGAGACAACGTGTGTGGTTTTTTTGAGTGTAAACTTCTAGTGTGTCCAATGGGATTCTGTAGGACAATGAATGACTGCATGGATTATGGATTTATTGACTGTCTGTCAATGTGTTTCTTGAAATCGGCTGGCGCGAGACGTCTAAAACTGGATGAATTTGGTGGAGTGGATTTAACTAAAAGGAAGAGAATTTATATTTAGAAACTGCTAAATCTTTCATCTCATGCCGCAGCAGCTCCGTTATTCATTTTTAACGGTGTTCCTGAGGGACAGAGAGAGTGTGTGTTTGTATTTGAGTAATGATTTCTGCCATTTGAATGGGTGTGCAAACTTTAGTTTAAGACTAACACTGGTGTATTTAAGAATGAATATTATAGTCTTCTGGCAAAGTTGACGTTGCAACACCACCTTAATTCAGTCATCCCAACTAACAAATATTGTTTCCCAATTCATGGTTACAAAACTAGAACCTAAAGAGTATATTCTTGGAATTGGTTCCCCAAAAATAACCAAAGTGGAATCATACGCTAATGTTAGGGGAGCATTCCACGTTTGCTGGGATACTGCACCACAAAAAAAATAGTACCTAAAGAGAACATTCTTAGAACATTTGGAACCATATGCTAATGTTAATGGAATGTTCTGTGATTGCTGTGTTTTGCACCACAAAAAAAAAAAAAAACCTTAAGAGAACATTCTTAGAACATTTAGAATTGGTTCCAAAATAAGTAACCAAACCGTAAAAATACTCTAATGTTAGAGGAGCATTCTGTGTTTGCTGGGATATTTCTGCACTACTAAAGATAGAACCTAAAGAGAACATTCTTATAATATTTGGAATTGGTTCCCCAAAAAGTAACCAAACCTGAACCATATGTTAATGTTAGTGGAACGTTCTGTATTTTCTGGGATACTTCTGCACTACTAAAAAATAGAACCTAAAGAGAACATTCTTAGAACATTTGGAATTGGTTCCCCAAAACGTAACCAAACCTGAACCACATGCTAACATTAGCATTCTGTGTTTGCATCCCAAAAACAAAAAACAACAACAACAACAAAAAAACACCCTAAAAAGAACATTCTTAAAACATTTGGAATTAGTTCAAAAAAAGTAACCAAACCGGAACCACATGTTAATTTTAGAGTAACATTCTGTGTTTGCTGGGATGTTTCTGCACTACAAAAAAATGTAACCTAAAGAGAACATTCTTAGAAAATTTTGAATTGGTTTCCCCCCAAAAAATACCTAAACTGGAACCATATGTTAATGTTATGGGAACTTTCTGTTTGCTGGTATGTTTTTGCACTACTAAAAATTAAACCTAAAGAGACATTCTCAGAACATTTGGAGTTGGTTCCCCCAAAAGTAACCTAAACCAGAAATATATGCTAACATAAAAAAAAACAACAACTAAAAAGAACATTCTTAGAACGCTTGGAATTATTTCACAAAAAGTATCCAAACCGGAACCACATGTTAATGTTAGAGTAACATTCTGTGTTTGCTGGGATGCCTCTGCACTACAAAAAAATAATAGAAGATTTTGAGTTCTTCTATCATTCTTAGAAGATTTGGAATTGTTTTCCCCAAAAAATAACCCAACCAGAATCATACACTAACATTAGCAGAATATGCTGTGTTTGCTAGGATACTACTGCACAAATAACCTAAAGAGAACATTTTAGAACATTAGGAATTGGAACTCCAAAAATAACTAAACCTGAACCATATGCTAACATTAGTGGAATGTTCTGTATTTGCTGGAATAGTTCTACACTACAAAAATAGAACCTAAAAAGAACATTAATAGAAAATTTGGAGTTTGTTCCCCCAAAAAATATGTTTACACTATACTGTACCATGCTATACTCTAAATTACTATTCTTTACCATACTGTAGTGTATTCTATATTGCTGCATTGTACAATCAATTGCACGTGTAAACTAGATGCACAAACTGTCCTGAAATGCAGATCTGAGTACTTTGAGAGTTTGGCTGACCCTGTAGATTTGGATGGAATATCTCGGATCGCTCATCCAGTCTCAGGATAGAAGATTCAGGTGCATTAGAGGTCAATATAAGGTCGATAACTGGACACGAGCCACACTGCCGTTTGAGTAGCTCAGTCACACCATGTGCTGACATCACAGTGTGAAGAGATGAAATCTGATCCAGGCCACTTTACTTGCTGGAAATCATTCAAACGCAGTTTTACAGCAGGGGGATGCATATATATAATGTTTAGATATATATCTGAGACAAACACTTATCAAAATCAATATTAACAATGTATACTTGCTGAATGCTGGAGTGGATGGTGACTGGATACAGGCTGTGAAAAGTAAATAGGAATTAAACTTCACATTAATTCATAAAATTTCCATTGCCAGTATAACATAATGTTAAAGGAATTATCTGTTTGTCCGAATAATTAAGTTTATATTTTTTTCATTGTAAATTTTATTTATTTTACTGTAAATGAAATATTTTTAAAAAATAACTAATGGACTTTTAATAGTAAATTGTATTTATTTATTTAAAAAAAGTGTAATAAACACTTCACATTAAAGTTTGTCTGTATGTATATATTTGTTTAAATAAGCAATATATATTTTTTAATTAACGCTTCACATTTAAAGTTTGTCCAACTAAGGAACTATCTTTTGAATTTATTTATTTATTTATTTATAACAATATTTTGCAAAATTAAACACTTTACAGTTACAGTTCTTCCAACTTATGAACTCTCATTTATTTATTATTTTTTAAATAAAAAAATTATCTGTTTGTCCGAATAATTAAGTTTATATTTTTTTCATTGTAAATTTTATTTATTTGACTGTAAATGAAATATTTAAAAAAAATAACTAATGGACTTTTAATAGTAAATTGTATTTATTTATTTAAAAAAAGTTTAATAAACACTTCACATTAAAGTTTGTCTGTATGTATATATTTGTTTAAATAAGCAATATATATTTTTTAATTAACGCTTCACATTTAAAGTTTGTCCAACTAAGGAACTATCTTTTGAATTTATTTATTTATTTATTTATAACAATATTTTGCAAAATTAAACACTTTACAGTTACAGTTCTTCCAACTTATGAACTCTCATTTATTTATTATTTTTTAAATAAAAAAAATATATATATTTTTAATTAAACACTACATATTTAAAGTTTGTCCAACTAATTAACTGTTTTAAAGGTAAATATTAAATAAATAAATAATATATTAAAAATGGAATATAAAATATATATTAAAAATATACACTTCACAATTTAAGTTTGTCCAACTAATTTAACTATTTTTTTAAATGGTAAAAACTATTAAAACATTTTAAGTTGAAATCATTTTCATTTGAACTCATTTTTCCTCATTCCTTTTGCAGCTGTTTCTATAATGCGGCATAGTGCATCAGCGTTTGGGTTTGCTGTAAGTATGCGAACACTTCATATAATTAAATTGTTATTATTTCATAGTTTTTAACGTTTTAATGCTTCACTTTATCATTGTTGTCCATTCGTTTGCAGTTTGATGCCACTCTGGACGTCCTGTCCTCCATAATCGTGCTTTGGCGATACAGTAACGTGGCGGCCATCCATTCAGCACACAGAGAATACATGTAAGTACACGTGATCCTTCCTCCATTAAAGCAAACGTGAGGGGCGCAGTATAGTTTGTGCTCGGCTGGGATTCTGGGTAGTGCCAGTAGCCAATTAGATGTTGTTTCTTGGCAACAGGGAGAGCAGAAGGTCAGACTGATCTTTCAAGGTAATGATGTTGAAATTTTGACATGTTCCTCAGCTGAAGGAGAACATTAATGGGCGTTTTGTGGTCAAACGAGATGTGCAAGTAATTATCCAAACAACCTGTGGTCATTAAAATGATCATGTTTTCAGATGCGCTGTATCTTTAAGACAAAATTAGCGTAATTTACCTCAGCAGGTTAAAGCAGGTTAACGTTTCCTAAAGACCACCAGCTTTGATGGATGGAGGCCAGGCAGACAGACTCTCCTGTCCCACAGGAAGTGGCCTCGCTCTGGGTTTCATGTCTAAAGAGTGTCCTTAGACAGTCTCTCTCTGTGTTCGGCATCCTTTATCGGCTGAGGGACAGAATAGAGATGGCAAAAGGGCGGGAGGGCTTTGTGAACAGAAAGAAAAAAGAGGAAGCAGAGAAAAAGAGACACAGGACAAAGGCAGAAGTGTGTAGAAAGTACAGTACAGACACGCACATGTGATGACTCGGTTTGTAATGCACCATGAAGCCGTGGGCCGCTGCGGGCCACTGGGGGAACCTGCCGGGATGCGGATCGCCGTGGAGACAGATGACATCATAACGCAGGCTGCATTAGCGAGATGACATATCTACTGGACTGCAGACTCATAAACAGTCAAACTGTATGAGAATAATGATGTACCACAGCAGATTTTAAAGAAAATTTGAGTGCAAAAATCTGTATGATGGTACACAAGATTTTGCTAGGTGGTTGTTAGTTTGTGCTGAGCGATTCTTTTAGAGTGGTTATGTAGTTGGTGTACTGATTGGTTGCTAGGGCGTTGCTAGGTAGATGTCTGTGTGTTTTGCATGGTTTGTAGGGTATTGCTCCAGTAGGTGGTTGCTAGGGTGATGCTATTATGTTTCTAGGGCATTGATACAGTAGGTCGTTGCTAAGGTGTTCTGAGTGGTTGCAATAGAGTGATGCTATTATGTTCTGAGTGGTGTTTGGGGCATTGCTACAGCAGGTGGTTGCTAGTGTGTTGTGAGTGGTTGCTAGGATGATGTTATTATGTTCTGCATGGTTTCTAGGGCATTGCTACACTATATGGTTGCTAGGGTGTTCTGAGTGGTTGCTAGGGTGATGCTATTATGTTCAGCATGGTTTCTAGGGAATTGCTACACTAGGTGGTTGCTAGGGCGTTCTGAGTGGTTAGGTTACTATGGTGATGCTATCATGTTCTGCATTTTTAGGTAATTGCTACAGTAGGTGGTTGCTAAGTTGTTCTGAGTGGTTGCTAGGGTGATGCTATTATGTTCTGCATGGTTTCTAGGGAATTGCTACAGTAGGTGGTTGCTAAGGTGTTCTGAGTGGTTGCTAGAGTAATGCTATTGTGTTCTGAGTGGCTTCTAAGGACTCTCTGTGTGGTTACTAAGGTGTCTTGACTGGTTTGCTAGGGCGTTGTTAGGTAGATGTTACTGTGTTATGCATGGTTTGTAGGGCATTGCTACAGTAGGTTGTAACTATGGTGTTGTGCGTAGTTGCTAGGGTGATGCTATTATGTTCTGCATGGTTTCTAGGGAATTGCCAGGTGGTTCCTAGGAGTTCCTATATGGCTACTAAGGTGTTCTGAGTGGTTCCTAGGTGGTTGCTAGTGTGTTCTGTAGAGCATTGCTAGGCATTTGCTCTGAGTGGTTCTTAGGGAATTTCTATGCAGTTACTAAAGTGCTCTGAGTGGTTGCTAGGTAGATGTCAGTGCATAGTTCTGCATTGTTTCTAGGGCATTACTAGGGTGTTTCTGTGTCGTTACTAAGGTGTTGTGAGTGGTTGCTAGGACATTGTTAGGTGGATGTTAGTGTGTTTTGTGTGATTGCTAGGGCGTTGCTGATGTCAGTGTGTTCTGTGTGATTGCTAGGGCATTGCTAGGTGGATGTTAGTGTGTGTTCTGCATGGTTTCAAGAGCATTGCTAAGTGGTTGCTAGGGCACTGCGAGATGGATGTTAATGTTTTCTGCAAGGTGGTTTCTAGGGCATTGCTAGGCATTTGCTAGGTTGCTCTGAGTGGTTCTTAGGGAGTTTCTATGCGATTACTAAAGTTTTCTGAGTGGTTGCTAGAGCGTTGCTAGGTGGTTGTTAATGTGTTCTGAGAGGTTACTAAAGTACTCTGAGTAATTGCTAGGTGGTTGTTAGGGTGTTTGGGTGGTTACTAGTGTGTTCTAAGTGGTTGCTAGGATGTTTCTATGCAGTTACTAGGGGTAACCAGGACAATGCTATGGTGTCGCTATAGGGTTACTCACTAAAGTACTCTGAGTAGTTAGAATGTTGAGTGTTGCTAGGTGGTTAGTATGTTCTGAATGCTAGAACAATACTGGGGTTTTCTAAGGGGTTGCTAGGAAGTTTCTGTGCAGTTACTAGGGTGTGGTTGCTAGGACAATGCTATGGTGTTGCCAGAGGTGTAAAGAGTACCTAAAAACCATACTTGAGTAAAAGTACAGATACCTTACATAAGGTGTTCTGAGTGGTTCCTAGGTGGTTGCTAGTGTGTTCTGTAGGGCATTGCTAGGCATTTGCTCTGAGTGGTTCTTAGGGAATTTCTATGCAGTTACTAAAGTGCTCTGAGTGGTTGCTAGGTAGATGTCAGTGCATAGTTCTGCATTGTTTCTAGGGCATTACTAGGGTGTTTCTGTGTCGTTACTAAGGTGTTGTGAGTGGTTGCTAGGACATTGTTAGGTGGATGTTAGTGTGTTTTGTGTGATTGCTAGGGCGTTGCTGATGTCAGTGTGTTCTGTGTGATTGCTAGGGCATTGCTAGGTGGATGTTAGTGTGTGTTCTGCATGGTTTCAAGAGCATTGCTAAGTGGTTGCTAGGGCACTGCGAGATGGATGTTAATGTTTTCTGCAAGGTGGTTTCTAGGGCATTGCTAGGCATTTGCTAGGTTGCTCTGAGTGGTTCTTAGGGAGTTTCTATGCGATTACTAATGTTTTCTGAGTGGTTGCTAGAGCGTTGCTAGGTGGTTGTTAATGTGTTCTGAGAGGTTACTAAAGTACTCTGAGTAATTGCTAGGTGGTTGTTAGGGTGTTTGGGTGGTTACTAGTGTGTTCTAAGTGGTTGCTAGGATGTTTCTATGCAGTTACTAGGGGTAACTAGGACAATGCTATGGTGTCGCTATAGGGTTACTCACTAAAGTACTCTGAGTAGTTAGAATGTTGAGTGTTGCTAGGTGGTTAGTATGTTCTGAATGCTAGAACAATACTGGGGTTTTCTAAGGGGTTGCTAGGAAGTTTCTGTGCAGTTACTAGGGTGTGGTTGCTAGGACAATGCTATGGTGTTGCCAGAGGTGTAAAGAGTACCTAAAAACCATACTTGAGTAAAAGTACAGATACCTTACAGTGAAAATTACTCCACTACACGTTACAAGTCACCAATTCCAAAACAACTTGAGTAAAGCCTTAGAGTATCTGATTTTACTCTGAGTAATTGCTAGGTGGTTGTTAGGGTGTTTGGGTGGTTACTAGTGAGTTCTAAGTGGTTGCTAGGATGTTTCTATGCAGTTACTAGGGGTAACCAGGACAATGCTATGGTGTCGCTATAGGGTTACTCACTAAAGTACTCTGAGTAGTTAGAATGTTGAGTGTTGCTAGGTGGTTAGTGTGTTCTGAATGCTAGAACAATACTGGGGTTTTCTAAGGGGTTGCTAGGAAGTTTCTGTGCAGTTACTAGGGTGTGGTTGCTAGGACAATGCTATGGTGTTGCCAGAGGTGTAAAGAGTACCTAAAAACCATACTTGAGTAAAAGTACAGATACCTTACAGTGAAAATTACTCCACTACACGTTACAAGTCACCAATTCCATATCATCTGATTATTCTAAGCGTACAGTCGTCTGTCGCTTTAAATTCTCAAACTCGTGATAGCAGGATTGATTCTGATTGGCTGTCAATGTTTTTATTGTTCATCAGCTGGAAAAAATCATTCTGAAAATGATTCCAACAATATCGTTTCTCTGTGCCATTATCGTTATAGCTGTGGTGTAGACTCTTCTATTCTTTAATATTGAGAACAATTTTTAGAACTATATTTTTATCGTTATCTTTATAGTTATCGTGCTTGGTGTGAACAGGACTTAACAAGATAAGACACACCTGAGGAGACTAATCAAGGGGAACCAATGAACAAACGGAGTGCAAACTGACTACAAACACCAAAGGAGACAGGAAGTGATATAAAAGTTCAGGGCAAGGAACAGAAAGCATGAAACAAAAACAAGATTTGATACTCAGTACAACTACAAAGTATCCAAAAAGATACTCATGTAAAGTAACTAATTACATTTACTCAAATACTTTACACCTCTTTGCTATGGGGTTACTTAAGTAGTGTTGCTAGGTGGATAGTGTGTTCTGAATGGTTGCTGGAACAATGTTGAGGTGTTCTAAGGGGTTGCTAGGGAGTTGCTAGTTGCCTGCTTGACCAAGTCAAAAGAGCCTAGTGTTTACCTGAACAATGAATACTTACCAGCATTCTTTAAAAAAACACACCACAAATTAGCAGTTAACTTGCAAACAGCATGTTGGTTGTCCATCAGAACCTGAAAGAATAAATATATTTTAGCTTTCTAACAAAACGCAAGTCTGAAACGATCACAACTTTTAAGATTGAATATAGATTGAATTTTTAATGTTCGCTTTGATAAAAATATTTTGAACACATTAAATATTAAATTCAGTCGACTATCAAACCCAGCACCAAAACATCTCTCCAGCATCAGTGGGGTTCCTTCTTGGCCTGATTTTATGAGAGAAACTGGATTAAATTAATCTGCATGTCTTAATTTCATTTTAATTTGATCTCCTGAGACTATAGCTGTGTGTGTGTGTTTGGTTTGATTAATTAATCACTAACCAAAACACAGACTTAACAGACTGAGCTTACAAAGCCCGATACGATCCACGTGTGAGAAACAGAGCAGAACAGCCCTAAAACTTCACCAGATTTCACCCAACTACCCCTGCAGCAGAGTAGATAGTGGAACAGATGCGCTCGCCTATTAACCAGGCTTAATTAGACAACTACAGCCCTCACTGCCTTCATTTATAAACGCAGGGCTTGACAGGCCTAATAAGATCGAGGTACTAAAGTGAGCAGAAGCTTCAGAGTCGTGTTTCATTAACTGACTCAAGACACAGGAGGGGAATTAGAGCATGAACTCAATAAAGCATCAGTTGAATTGATGCTGTGGTTTACTCAGTGTACCTGTGTGTATGTTTTCCAGAGCGTGTGTCATCCTCGGGGTTGTGTTCATCTTGTCGGCCATCACTATCCTGGTCAAAGCCATCCATGACCTCGCCACAAAACTGCAACCAGAAGTGGTAAGAAAACACATAATTCTGTATCTTATTTGGTTGATTAATTTGTTCACTCACTGACTTGATTTAGTTGATTTATCAATTGCATTGGTTGATTGATTATTTCAGTTGCTGATTCATTTGTTTGTTCATTCACTCACTAAGCCAGGGGTGTCCAAACTCGGTCCTGGAGGGCCAGTGTCCTGAAGAGTTTTGCTCCAACCCCAAGTAAACACACCTGAACCAGCTAATCAAGCTCTTACTAGGCATACTAGAAACTTACTTAGATTTTGCTCCAACCCCAAGTAAACACACCTGAACCAGCTAATCAAGCTCTTACTAGGCATACTAGAAACTTAAAGGCAGGTGTGTTGAGGCAAGTTGGAGCTAAACTCTGCAGGACACCGGCCCTCCAGGACCGAGTTTGGGCACCCCTGCACTAAGCAAACAAATGAATCACTGAATCAGAATCAAAAGAGCTGTATTACCAAGTTTGTTTACACACAAAAGGAATTTGACTTGACAACAGGAGCTTCCAGTGCAGAAGAAAGTACAGACATAGTGCAGGATGTAATGCAGTCCCATGTTGACTGCATCGTCCATAGACCTTTTTGCTCTGTAGGCAAACTGAAGAGGATCCAGCAAGGGTCCAGTGATGTCCTTCAGGTAGGCCAGGACCAGTCGCTCAAATGACTTCATGACGTTGGTCAGTGCAGACTTTTAAACAGGCAGGTGAAACACCTTCTGGGCCTGAAGCTTTCTTAGATTTCGGCTTCCTGAAGACCCGGTTCACATCCCCTACACAGACCTTAAGCGCAGGTTGAATGGGTTTTTTTTAGCCACTCTGATCTCCTTTGTTAGTCTGTTGCTGACCTGGTTATACAAGATTTTATCCCCACTTCTATAAGCATCCTCTTTGGCATGACGAAGCTGTTTGAGTTTCCCAGTAAACCATGGTCTATCATTATTGAATGATAAGAATGTCTTGGTGGGAGGCACATATCCTCACAGAAACTGATATATGAATTTACAGTCTCTGTGAGCATGTCCAGATCGGTGGCAGCAGCTTCAAAAACACTGCAATCAGTAAAGTCGAAGCAGGCTTGTAAATCCCGCTCTGCTTCATTAGTCCATCTTTTAACAGTCCTTAAAACAGGTTTAGCTGATTTCAGTTTCTGCCTGTAGGTCCGTATAATATGAACCATATTCATTGAATTGGTTGAACAAACAAACAAATCATTGGTTGGATTGGTTGATTGATTGATTGATTGTTCCTCTGTTCATTTATTCATTAATTTGTTTGTTCATTCACTCATTCACTAACTTATTCATTGTAGTGGTTGATTCATTAGTTTGTTTGTTTATTTATTCACTCACGGATTCATTCATTGGATTGGTTGATTGATTGTTCAAGTGGTTGATTCATTTGTTCATTTGTTTAGTGATTGACTGACTCATTCATTGGATTGGTTGATTGATTGTTCCAGTGGTTGGGTTAGGGTTAGATCCCTAACCCAATGAACTGATTAATTCATTGGATTGGTCGATTGGTTGTATCAGTTGCTGATTCCTTCGTTTGTTCAATCGTTCAGTGATTGATTAATTAATTTGTTTGTTCATTCACTCACTCAATGATTTATTCATTGTAGTGGTTGATTCATTCATTCATTCGGTTGTTTGTTTGTTTGATCATTAACTGATTCATTCATTGGATTGGTTGATTAGTTGTTCCAGTGGTAGATTCATTTGTTTGTTCAATCCTTCAGTGATTTTTTCATTAATTTGTTTGTTTGTTCAATTACTCATTCACTGATTTATTCATTGTATTGGTTGATGACTTTGTTTGTTTAATCACTAACTGATTCATTCATTAGTTTGGTTGATTGGTTCTTCCAATGGTTGATTCATTCATTCATTTGTTTGTTCATTAAATCATGGATTTATTTATGCATTAGTTGATTGATTGTTCCAGTGGTTGATTCATTCATTTGTTCGTTTGTTTATTCACTAACTGATTAATTCATTGGATTGGTTGTTCCAGTGGCTGATTCATTTGTTTGTTTGTTTTTGTTCATTCATTCACTCTCTGATTTATTCATTGCATTGGCTGAATGATTGTTCCATTGATTCACTCACTCACTGATTTATTCATTGTAGTGGTTGATCCACTTGTTGATTCATTCATACGATTAGTTGACTGGTTGATTCATTCACTTGTTCAATCATTCACAGATTGATTCACTAATTCATCAGATTAGTTAACTGATTCACTGATTGATTGTCGTGACCAACTGTTATTTTGTTTTCTAAGCTGATTCGATTCTGTCATTTTCTAAATATATTTCTGTTTATTTGCTCTAAGCATTCATACTCTCCTATCTTATTTCCCCGCTGTCTTTTTATTGACTGTAAACTCAAGAGAGTCTCTCAGGTGAAGGGCACCACATGCAAACACAACACTTCATCTTTTCATGTCGCCGGTTGTGTGAGTTTTCCCTCGGCTGGAACTAACGGCGCCTGCTAAACAGCAGAAGTGTAAAGCTGAATGAACATGACAAAGACGAGGTGTGAAGTCACGGACGAGATTAGAATAGTCTGATATCACTGTTGCCAGGCAACATGAAGAGGGGAAATAGTTTCCCCTAAACCAGTTACCCCTCCACTATCACTCACTCTCTCTCTCTCAATCTAGCTCTCCATCCGTCTTCCTGTGATGAAATGAGACACTGAGACACACAATGAGGACTTCACTGCTACTGTACATTCTTTAAAGGAAAGGAAATAACCCTCTTTTCAATCAAGAACCAACCAAACAAAGCTCATTATGAACTTTGTTTACGAGTCTTACTACTAGTTTAAAACTAGTTCACACTAGTTCAAAAAACATTCTACGATGACCTAAAAACTAAAAAAATTTCAATGATGAAATTAAAAAAACTAAAAAGAGTTTCTACAATGACATCAATGACCTAAAATAAAAAAACATTGACAATAACATAACGAAAGCTAAAAAACGTTATATGACGACATAAAAACTAAAAAAAAATTATACAATGACCTAAGATATAAGAGTTTCTACAATGAAAACAAAAACTAAAAAACATTCTACGGTGGCCTAAAAATAAAAAAGTTTCTATGATGAGATAGCGAAAGCAAAAAACTTCTACGATGACCTACAATTTAAGTTGTTTGTACGATGACATAAAAACTAAAAAACATTCTACGATGACCTAAAAACTAAAAAAAAAATTCTATGATGGCATAACAAAAACAAAAAAAAAGTTTTTACAATGCCCTAAAAAAAAAAAAAGTTTCTACAATGACATAACAAAAACAAAAAAATTCTACAATGACATACAATTGAAAAAAAAAAAAAAACACAATAACATAACAAAAACTAAAAAATGTTCTAATATGACATATTCAAAACTTAAAAATTAAACGATGACATAACCAAAACTAAAAAAAGTTCTACTATGACCTAAAATTTTGAAGAAATTATACGATACCATAAGGAAAATGAAAAAAAAAAATCTATGATGACCTTAAGACAAAATATTTTCTACAATGACATAACAAAAATAAAAAAAAAGCTTCTACGATGACAGTGACAACTAGAAAAGGTTATAAGATGACATAAGAACTAAAAAGGTTTCTACAATGACATAAGAAATACATTTCTACAATGATAAAAAAGTCTATGATATAACAAGAACTGAAAAAGGTTCTACGATGACAAGTAAAGTTTGTACAACAACATAACGAGAACTAAAAAAGGTTCTATTATGACATAATGCAGGGGTCGGCAAGTAAGTTTGGCATCGGGCCAAAAAAATTTTTTGCCGCTAGATGTCGGGCCAAAACATAGTCAAAGGATAATTTAAGAAATTAATTGATGAAAAATGCAACTAGAATTGTCTGTGACAGACTGTTACAGTGTCTTTTGTAACTGGTAGTGAGCTGTTACACTGTGTTAAATCCTATAGGAGGACAGTTGTTAACAGAAAGCCACATTTGTGTGGTGGTGTCCGGCAAAGTATTTGAGTGGAGTGGAGCATCCACAATTTCCCCTCCTCCATGCTCCGAGCATTTAATAATCACTCCGCTCCGGGTTCACCATTTCCCGCTCCCGCTCCACTCCTCGCAGAAACATCGCTCTGAAGTATTTCAGTATGTTTGAAATATCACAGTTCTGTTCATAACGTATATTAAAAAAATAAAATAAATAAAATAACAGCAGAGTTTCAAAGTGTCTTTTTAGAACATAGTGTTCAAACATTTTTCCTACCACATGAATAACATGGTTGTCAGCATTAAAAGGTATAATTGCTGCTTTTTGCGGTGCAACTTTTGTTTGTGATGAAAATAACTTCGTATTCGTCAGTAATTTTACCTACGGATGCATTTCTTACAGATTTCTGCTCATTCGAAATCGGATAGGCCTACAGATGACGTAGCACTGTAAGATTACATTTGTTTGAATGCATTATTGAGAGAGCGATTGCGTGTGAATAAGTGTTGTAGTACTTGTTTAAATCATGCTTTCAGCTGAAAATATTCATTATCTAGAAAGAACAAACAAATTCCTTGAGAACTATAACTTCCCGTTTCATGTCCATTGGCGTCATCATAGCTTCACATTCTTTCTCATATTTACCTTCTCTATCAAGCTAGCTAAATATGTTTAACATGTGAATTCTTGCTAAATATGCAGTTATATTACGGG
>NW_015629570.1:1300752-1321037 GCF_001515625.1 Sinocyclocheilus rhinocerous
CGAAATCGGACCTACAGATGACGTAGCACTGTAAGATTACATTTGTTTGAATGCATTATTGAGAGAGCGATTGCGTGTGAATAAGTGTTGTAGTACTTGTTTAAATCATGCTTTCAGCTGAAAATATTCATTATCTAGAAAGAACAAACAAATTCCTTGAGAACTATAACTTCCCGTTTCATGTCCATTGGCGTCATCATAGCTTCACATTCTTTCTCATATTTACCTTCTCTATCAAGCTAGCTAAATATGTTTAACATGTGAATTCTTGCTAAATATGCAGTTATATTACGGGCTGTTGGCATGAATTGTACTTGTGATGGAGCAGTGGTGGAGCGCTCTTGGAGCGAGTGAAAACCACGCTCCGACTTTTAAAAAATCCGCTCCTCGCTCCAGTCAAAATCACACCGCTCCACTCCGCTCACATATTCTGATTGAGTAACTGTTGCTGTCATGACAGATCTATTTCAGAACCAGCCGCTATCAAAATAATCTGGCTGCGGGCCCGGGCCAGATATTATTGCTCGCCTGTTGCCGACCACTGACATAATGGATATTTAATGTTCTATTAGGAAATAATAGGAACTAAAAAAAGGTTCTGTGATGACATAATGGGAAATAAAGGTTTTCTTGTGGCATCATGTGAACTCAAAAACTCATGGGAACTTAAAATGGTCATGAACTGCCTTTGATTATTATTTTGTACTGTTCTCTGAGGTCCACTTATAATGTTATAAAGATTTTTACACCAAAAAACATCATAATTTAGAAGGAATAGGCTATTTTATGTCCTGTTTTTAACCCCCCTCATCAGAACGCTCTGTTTAAATAGGTGTGGTGGATTGTAGAATCGGAAGTAAACGCCCACTGCTATGATTGGCCAACAGTTATGTATGTTTGACAGTGTACATTCCTCATAGATGGAAGCTGCTGTGATTTAGGTCAAAAACACATAAATACATATCAGACAATCTGTAAGAAGAGACAAAGCAATAGGGACCACGTAATGAAAACAGTCACACTTGTGTTGCAACATTACCATTACTGTCGGATCCAATATAGTCAGCACAGCAATCTTTCTGAAAATCCCGAGTCGAATTGTGCCTTGTTTGTAAACAATTCTGCGGTAAATGAAGTGAACAAAGGACCAAGTTCTTACTGACGTGGTTTGGATCTTCATTCAAAATAAAGTTAATTCACTCTTTCCTAACGTTGGGATCAAAAGGAAGGCAATGCAAACATTGTTTTTCCACAACTTGGCACTAAACAGCGTCTTGTTGTATTCAGAGCCATCTTTATCATTTGGTTTCTGCGTTGACCTGCGCGTTCGTCTCTCTCGTAAACACTACATGTGCGAATTGGTGGGCGGGGCTAAACAGGCAGCCATGTCGAAGCAGGCGTTGATCTTTTTCTGCAGAGGCGGTGCTTATCCACACTATTACCTCATAGTATAGAACATTCCAAAAGCTGTCATTTTGGCAGACTGCCTTCATTATAATCTGTTTTTAGACTAAAGAGAAAGTTTTTGAGTTCTAAAACTTAGGATGTTTTTATTGTACAATGACCTTTTTATGTCAAAAGATCAAGGGAATTTTGGTTTCTCAGTTCCATGACCTCTTTAAGAAGGTTCTATTATGATAAAAAGTCATTAGACTGTAAACCTTTTAGAAACTTTATTTGTAAGAGCGTATCAAGCAAAATTAGGGTGTAACAGAGAAGACGATAACCAGATGAGAGATACAGAAGAAATAGAGACAGAGAGAGAAAGAGTCAGTGCTGATGTTTTAATCAGGGCTCTGGCTTCTCTCTGGAGGATTCCTGTTCCTCTCTCAGCGTGTAAAGCGGCGTTTTGGTGCATACAAGTGCCGCCTAAAAATAGATCCAATATTTCTCCCTCCCTTCATCTGCTGCTGATGTCAGAAACACTTCCCCCCTTCTTTTCTCTCTCTTATTTTTTTTTCTCACATTCTCTCTCTCATGCTCTTTCGTTCTCTCATGAAATGTTAATAGGCTGGTCTGAACAAGGTGTTTGAAATGGACTGCCCCCCTTTCGCAACCCCATGCGTGCGTTTCTGAGAAAGATCAACTGTTTTTCTGGTGCTATAAAATCAATACGACAGTCCTCCGCTGAATACCTGTAATAGTCCCATTTGCGCCATTTGCACTTCCTGTCGTAAACCTGCTAGATTAAAACAAAATCAGTTAAGCAAGCGAGCAACTGACACAAAAATACAGCCCTAAATAATGATGTTTACGTAATTTTATGGTCCTGTGGTCGAAACTACAATTATAAAAGACACACAACCGGAAAAAATTATGACAGCGCAACTGCTACCAATTCCCTGTCTGAGAGGAGATGGATGATCAGTGATGTTTCAGAGAGAGACGTTGTGGGATGTTTGTGGGCAGGCAGACAGCGTTTGTGATAAATGCGAGGGCATGAGGTTGTTTTTAACTCTTCAGGGAGGGTTAGAGTTGTTCGACACCGTCCGCGAGACACAAACCTCATTGTTTTCTGCTTTCTTCACCTGCCTGACATCAAGATTGATGAGCTTCTCTCGCCAGAAGATCCATCATAGCGTTTTATGTGGTGGGAACAGATGATGCATTGACTGACCGTTTGTGTGTGTGTGTGTGTGTGTGTGTGTGTATTTGTGTGTTTGTGTTGGACATTATGTTTGATGGTGGGAACCTTGCAGTGTTGCATTTTTTTCACGTCTGCAAGGCCAGCGCGTAATTTTAATGATTCTGTTCGGGCTGAGAAGGCAACTCGCAACTCTATTCATCTTTTTTTCGCATCCTTTCATTGTCTCTTTCACCGCTGCGCTCCTTATTTCCATTCATATTGCTTTCTTTTTAACATATCCATAGATACTTCTTGTACTAGATTTGCAGTATGCATACTATACTTATTTACATGTGTGTAATACACAGATTTTGAGTTGTTCGGAATACTAGCAGACTATTTACTGCATAGCGCGCAGTATATACTGTATACCGAAATATTATGTATTATGCAGCGACATACAATACACAATAGTAAACAATAGTATACTACATCATCAAAAGACCTCATTACTTCAGCAAGTGTGTAGTATGAAAATTTTTATATGCACAGGATATCTCTAAACATGCACTTGTAACATGACTGCAATGAGGTCATGTGACAATTTAGTATGCTACTGTTGCAAAACTGCATACTGTTTTTATAAATAGGAAACAGTATAGTATTCCATTCTGAACATAGCCTAACTTTGGCTGTCTTTGAAATATTAGCTATCTACTGTACATACTGCGCAGTATATACTGAAATAGAATGTATTATGCAGCAATAGATGCTTCAAATTTTAGTATGCTACACAACTGTCAAAAAACCTGTAATGTTTTAATCTTTATATAGGAAACTACAATAGTACTGTAGTACTTTTTTGTGTGTATAGAATAATATGACAACAATTAAGTATGCTATTGTTTGAAATGTTTACTGTTGCATACTGAAACACAGTATGCTAGTATTTCTTTCTGAATATAGCCCATCACATCACATGTTTGGAATACTAGCATGCTACTAACTGCATAAAGCACAGTATATACTATATACTGAATGTATTATGCAGCGTCAAAAATTCCATTACTGTGTATGTTTACTTCAGCAAGTGTACGGTATGCAAATTTTTGTATGCATACTTGGAAACGAGGTCATAATAATGAGGTCATATGACAACAATTTAGTATGCTACTAATTAAAACACTTCTGCTGCATTCTGAATACTGTTTTTGAATAGGAAGCAGTATGATAGTATTCTATTCTGAGCATACTTTGATTATGTCTAGAATGCTAGCATACTACTTACTGCATACCCCACAATATATATTGTATACTGAAACAGTATTGATTACGCAGCGATATAAATTTCAGTAGTTTGTCAAAAAACATAATTGTGCATGTTTACTTCAGCAAGTGTGCAGTATGCATTTTTTCTATGCATGTGATAATTTAACATGCTATAGTTTGACATATTTACCGTTGCATACTGTGTACTATTTCACACTTAGAAAAACAAGAAACAATATAATAGTATGCTGATATTCCATTCTGCTAGCATACTACACTCTGCATTCTAGACAGTATATACTGTATTTATGCAATAAGAAACATTACAAACAATAAACTTCATTACCTTGCATGTTTACTTCAACAAGTGTGCTGTATGCACATTTTTATATGTAAACATGGAAACAGTTCATGAGGTCATGTGACAATTTAATATGCTACTAACTGAAACACTCCTGCTGCATACTGAATACGTTTTTTTTAATAGGAAGCAGTATGCTAGTATTCTGTTCTGAACATACTTTGACTGTCTGGAATGCTAGCATACTACTTACTGCATACTCCACAATATATACTGTATACTGAACCAGTATTTATTATGCAGCGATATAAATTTCACTAGTTTGTCAAAAAAATGTGCATGTTTACTTCAGCAAGTGTGTAGTATGCATTTTTTTCTATGCATGGACTGAAAATTTAGCATGCTACAGTTTTAAATGTTTACTGTTGCATATGGTGTACTGTTTTGCACTTAAAAACAAAAAACAAAACAAGAAACAATATAATACTATGCTGGTATTCCATTCCGCTAGCATATTACACACTGCATACTAGACAGTATGTACTGTATTTATGCAATAAGAAACATTTCAAACAATAAACCTCATTACCTTGCATGTTTACTTCAACAAGTGTGCAGTATGCGATATTTGGTATGTACACCTGGAAACATACACTTCATAAGGGTCATGTGACAATTATTTAGTATGCTACAGTTAGAAATGCAGCAGTAACACTTCAAACAGTACATGCTACATTGTCAATAAACATTACCTGGCATGTTCACTTCAGCAAGTGCATAGTATGCTTTTTACGCATAAAATAATGAAACAATTTAGTGTTCTACAGTTTGAAATGCTTAATGCTGCATACGGTTTCAAAATATTATTGTATAGTACACTAATATGCCATTACACTTACATACTACGTACTAAATACTAGATACTAGACTGTATTTATGCAGTGTATATTATATTTATGATGTGCTTCAAACAACAGTGTTACATTATATCAGAAAACATCAAAACATTAACTTCAGCGAGTGCACAGCATACATAGTATATACTGCAGAAATAATAAGAGTAGTATGATAGTATGTTATTTAGAATACAACATGACTCATTATTTGATCAAAATAGAAATTTTTACACAAAATTGAATGCAAAATACTATATTAAACACTGTAATGAGTTTTGTGACAACTGTGTAGCATACTACTAGTTGAAACTTTTACAGTTGCCTATTTACAAATAATAAGCAGTATACAGTATATATCTCAGAGTTTGTTATTCTAATCAGTATGGATTCAGTGTCATCATCAGTATGAATTGCTGTTGAATAAAACATTGCAGTTGACCGTTATGAACGTCGTGTCGCGCTCAGTATGATAATGTCTCTTTCTCTCTCTTCCTCCAGGATGACTTCCTGTACAGCGTCTCAGTTATCAGCGGGATTGTGTGCGCTATTCTGTCTGTCTGTAAGTTCATGCTGGGGAAAGTCCTCACCAGCAGGGCCCTCATCACCGACGGTACGTTTCCCCGGAAACCCAACGGGTTACCGTGGTGATGGCCAGCCTGATTTATTATTCACAGTGCCGTCGCAATGTGTCTGGTCTTATTTCACCTTGAATTATATTTAATAAACCAATTCCATCGAATCCCAAAAATAATATTATTTTCAAAACACTAACACTTAAGATGTCCTAAGTTTGTTACAAAAATAAATGCACCCACTGTCATTACAATTCATTTATTATCTGTAAAATTATGTTGATGAAGAGATGTTTAGCAGAATGTGCTTTTTTTTTATGAAAGATGGAAAGATAGTCAAGCTCCAAAAATGACAACAAATATGTTTTTATGACTTCATATGACTTAAAATACAACTCAAAAATAGTAGAGGCTACGTTTATGGTGGTTTTAGGGTGTTTTCATTTGTTAATTTGAAAGAAACTTAAAAAAAAAAACTGAAAAAGAAAATGCAACAGACAAGTAGATAGACGGATGAGCAGATGGAGGGTGCAGAGACAGACATATATAGAGACATATACGCACAGATGGATACGCGTACACACACGCACACACACGGTTAAAATTAAATCATGTGGCTTATTGAGAAGAGGTGTGCTAGAGCTATTCTAACTGACCAAACTTGTGATTTTTGTAATCTAAATCACACTGAAAATAAATAAATAAATAAAAATAAATAAATAAGTGGTGTAAGATTTACTTGTGAAATTTACAAGCAATTTCTGAGTGAAAATTGTTTCAGATAACTACAAAGAAACAGCAAGTAGTATTTAATATGAAATCTGTTTATGAAATCATGTTTAATTAGTAAGTTTAGCTAAAAGGTTAAAAAGTTTAATCAAGTTTAGTTTAACTAAAATATATATTTCTGATGTCTCATGTTTAGTAAGTTTTGCTAAAAAAGTTAAAAAGAACATTCTGATGCCTTGTTTAATTTGAAGTAGTAAGTTTTGTTTAATTAGTAAGTTTTAGTTAAGTTTGATTAAAATATATATTTTTTTTATATCTTGTTTAGCTAAAAATTTTAATAGTTGAGCTAATGAATCAGTAAGTTTAGCTAAAAAGTTAAAAGGTTTCACTAAAAAGGCATTAACTGCATACCAAATGACGCACTATACACTATGCACTTATACACTATGTACTTATGCACTACGTACTCGACCATGTAGTGTATGAATTTTATAAGGTTATTTTTTTTTCATTTATAACCTGAGTCTGATAGTCCCTCCCCCTTTGCGACGTAATTAAAGCTGCGACAGTTGAGTGCATAAAGTGTCCAACATTCCACACTTCGTTTTTTCGGTTAAGTGCATATTCTGTCATAGAATAGTGCATAAGTATGATAAGTACAGATTTGGGACACACCGATTTTTTTCCAAGTCTTATGTTTAATTGTACATTTAGCTAAAAAGTTTAGCTATTACTCATCTAAACCTTTTAAATGGCAATTTCTGTGTGGAAATTGTTTCAAATAACTACAAAGAAATGGCAAGTAGAATTAATGTTGAAATGTAATTTTGAGGTAGAAAACTGAACTATTTTCTTGTAAAACACTGCAATAATCTTTATTTACACACTTAAGTGTACACACTTAAACCTTAAATGTAGCAAACAGTGTAAAGTATTTTGACATGTTTAAATGGAATTCATGAATATTTGTCACACACGGCCTAACAGTAATCGCTGTGTACACCAAGCGTTCCAGTAGCACAAACACACACCCATCGTCAGTGAGCCAATCGCACGCGAGCTAAAACATGTGTGAAACTCACCAACTGTCTGAACATCTACTGCTGCTGCAGCTAGTTAACATGCAATTACTGATCATCTCAAACACAATGGTTTATCATCTGTAAAGATAAAAAACATTTTTGTCTTTAAAAAAACTTAAAGATTATCATAAAAAGAAAATTTTTGATGTTTCATTTTTAATTAGTAAGTTTAGTTAAAGTTAAAAGGTTTAGCTAATACACACACACACACACATATATATATATATATATGTGTGTGTGTCATGTTATTTAGTATGTTTACCTACAAATTCTAATTAAAAAAAATTTTTTTTGGGTCTATCATGTGTAGCTAAATGTATAAGTGTAGCTAGTAAGTTTAGTTAAAAATTGTATTACCTTTAGCTAAAAAGAAAATTTTTGATGCCTTTAATTAGTAAGTTTAGATTAGTAACTAAAATATATATTTTTGATGTCTCATGTTTAGTGAGTTTAACTAAAAAGGTTAAAATGTTGAGCTAATATAGTGCATTTTGATGTCTTGTTTAATTAGTAAGTTTAGCCAAAAACTGTTAAGCTAAAAAAACTTTTTGATGGCTTGTTATTAAATTAAGTTTAAAAATAAATAAATGAAAATGAATTTTTTTTTGTGTCTTATGTTTAGTAAGTTTAGCTATAAAAATGTTAAAAAGTTAAGCTAAAAAAGAAAATTTTTGAGGCCTTCTCTAATTAGTAAGTTTAGATTAACTAGAATATATATTTTTGATGTCTCATGTCTAGTAAGTTTAGCTAAAAAGGTTAAAATATTGAGCTAATAAAGAGCATTTTTGATGTCTTGTGTATTTAGCTAAAATAAGTTAGGGTAAAAACATATTTAATGCCTTGTTTAATTAGTAAATTTAGTTAAAAAATTGTAAATAAAAATAAATTTTTTGATTAGCGAAAAATTAAGAAAGCTAAAAAATAGCATTTTTATATCTTATGTTAAATTAATAAGTTTTAGCTAAAATGTTTTTAATATCTTATGTTTAACTAGGAAGTTTAGTGAAATACGTTTAACTAAAAATATAATTTTGTTTAATTAGTAAGTTTAGCTAAAAACTTCTCTTTTTTTTTCCAGTAAAAAGAGAATGTTTTTGATGCCTCATGTTTAATTGGCAAATTCAGCTCTAAGAAAAAATTGAAAAGTTTAACTAAAAAAATCCACACTTCGTTTTTTCGGTTAAGTGCATATTCTGTCATAGAATAGTGCATAAGTATGATAAGTACAGATTTGGGACACACCGATTTTTTTCCAAGTCTTATGTTTAATTGTACATTTAGCTAAAAAGTTTAGCTATTACTCATCTAAACCTTTTAAATGGCAATTTCTGTGTGGAAATTGTTTCAAATAACTACAAAGAAATGGCAAGTAGAATTAATGTTGAAATGTAATTTTGAGGTAGAAAACTGAACTATTTTCTTGTAAAACACTGCAATAATCTTTATTTACACACTTAAGTGTACACACTTAAACCTTAAATGTAGCAAACAGTGTAAAGTATTTTGACATGTTTAAATGGAATTCATGAATATTTGTCACACACGGCCTAACAGTAATCGCTGTGTACACCAAGCGTTCCAGTAGCACAAACACACACCCATCGTCAATGAGCCAATCGCACGCGAGCAAAACCATGTGTGAAACTCACCAACTGTCTGAACATCTACTGCTGCTGCAGCTAGTTAACATGCAATTACTGATCATCTCAAACACAATGGTTTATCATCTGTAAAGATAAAAAACATTTTTGTCTTTAAAAAAACTTAAAGATTATCATAAAAAGAAAATTTTTGATGTTTCATTTTTAATTAGTAAGTTTAGTTAAAGTTAAAAGGTTTAGCTAATACACACACACACACACATATATATATATATATATGTGTGTGTGTCATGTTATTTAGTATGTTTACCTACAAATTCTAATTAAAAGAATTTTTTTTTTGGTCTATCATGTGTAGCTAAATGTATAAGTGTAGCTAGTAAGTTTAGTTAAAAATTGTATTACCTTTAGCTAAAAAGAACATTTTTGATGCCTTTAATTAGTAAGTTTAGATTAGTAACTAAAATATATATTTTTGATGTCTCATGTTTAGTGAGTTTAACTAAAAAGGTTAAAATGTTGAGCTAATATAGTGCATTTTGATGTCTTGTTTAATTAGTAAGTTTAGCCAAAAACTGTTAAGCTAAAAAAACTTTTTGATGGCTTGTTATTAAATTAAGTTTAAAAATAAATAAATGAAAATGAATTTTTTTTTGTGTCTTATGTTTAGTAAGTTTAGCTATAAAAATGTTAAAAAGTTAAGCTAAAAAAGAAAATTTTTGAGGCCTTCTCTAATTAGTAAGTTTAGATTAACTAGAATATATATTTTTGATGTCTCATGTCTAGTAAGTTTAGCTAAAAAGGTTAAAATATTGAGCTAATAAAGAGCATTTTTGATGTCTTGTGTATTTAGCTAAAATAAGTTAGGGTAAAAACATATTTAATGCCTTGTTTAATTAGTAAATTTAGTTAAAAAATTGTAAATAAAAATAAATTTTTTGATTAGCGAAAAATTAAGAAAGCTAAAAAATAGCATTTTTATATCTTATGTTAAATTAATAAGTTTTAGCTAAAATGTTTTTAATATCTTATGTTTAACTAGGAAGTTTAGTGAAATACGTTTAACTAAAAATATAATTTTGTTTAATTAGTAAGTTTAGCTAAAAACTTCTCTTTTTTTTTCCAGTAAAAAGAGAATGTTTTTGATGCCTCATGTTTAATTGGCAAATTCAGCTCTAAGAAAAAATTGAAAAGTTTAACTAAAAAAAAAAAAAAAACACTTTTATCATAATTTAATCATCCCCACGTCATTCCAAACCCGTATGACTTTCTTTTTTTCTGTGTAACACAAAAGTGGACGTTTAGCAGAATGTTCACGCTGCTCTTTCCGATGTTTTTTTACATTTACGTAATTACTCATTTGCAGGTTTTAACTCTCTAGTCGGCGCCGTCATGGGATTCTCCATCCTCATCAGCGCCGAGGTGTTCAAACACGAACCTAAAGTCTGGTACCTGGACGGGACTATCGGGGTTCTGATTGGACTGATCATTCTCGCCTACGGAGTCAAGTAAGAGTCCAAAACCTAAAAACTAGATGACAACAACAGCAAACCAAATTAAATCTCATTCAAAATATTAGCAAAAACGGTAATGGTACTAAAATAACACTGACTTAAATAAGGTTTTTGCAAAGTAGCATCTTTATTAAATGTATTAAAGGTCTTAGCGTAGCACGAAGCTGTTTAACAAACAGTCGTTTAATAACGTCGTACACTCTTGAGGGATTCCAGGCGTGACTCTGTTTGTCTTTGGTGCAGATGTAAATATGCTGGAGGCTTTAGCTAAAGCTTCTGAAAGGGATGCTGATTATGTAGTTTTGTTGGTTAAATAGCACATGATGCTCGCTAATATAATTTCAAGTAATTACTATAACATCACTAGCCTAGAGACTGTAATTAACGTTTGACTCATTGTAATGGAAATGAAGACGTAACATGCACATGACAAAGATTGTATTCAAAGCTCATCGTCATCTGGCAGATTTCCCACTGCTAATCGAACGCTGAAAGACTTGTTGACAGAACTGAAGCTGAAATGTAAATCTATAAGCTGTATACTCCACCGGCTGTGTCTCTTTCCCAAAAGCACACAAGCAGAGGTCGTTTAGTTTGAAGTGACAGGTCTCCTCCTTCAGAGGTTAGGAAGTTCGGAGCTGCACATGCTGAGTTCAGCCTCGTCATTGTTTCATACTAAGCCAAGAAATACACTCTTTACTTTTTTATAGTTACTGTAACTAAAATAATTAGGCCTAAATGTAAGATTTGTGTGTTTGAATTGCATATAAAATTTACATCCATTTGGATTACTCAGTTTTAATATAAACAAACTAATAAACTGTCATACTTAAATTAACCAGGTCAGATTTCGGTTAACTGAATGTGTTTTAAATACAGAATAACCAGGTTTATATATTTATCATCAATAAATCCAATTTGTTTCAATCTCATACATTTATATATTGCTTCTACATCTTGCCATATTTTAGCCATTTTTAACTGAATAACTGTTTTCATAATTAAATGGTCTAAGCAATTTGAAAGAATGCATTGTAAAAATATGATTATTTAAATAAAATCAAATACATGCAAACATATATAAATTATGCCATGATTTTTGATTTCTGAGTGCAGAAATCTTACCTGTTTCTTACATGTTTGATTGGCAAATATGCATCATATTAAGTTTTTTTATAGTTTATTTTAAACTGTATAATCCAAATGAATGGACCGTTTAGATGCAATTCAAATAAATAAATCTTAAATTTAAGCCTATTTATTTATTTAGAGTGGAAATATTTTTTTTTTAATTTGCTTCGGAATTAACAGGATTCAAATGCTGCAAACCAGATTCGAACCTGTGTTAGAACATATGCATAATTACTACTTTTTAAATTCAAACGGAGAATTCAATTAAATTTCACAATAGAAAAGTCAAATATATGATAGAAAATAAAATATAAATCACTTTGAACATGCACAAATTGAAGTTGTCAAAATAATTTTACTAAATGTTCTAATGGATGTTATTTTAGTTTTGATTGAGATACTATTATAGTTTTTTAAAATTATTTATATTCAATTTTATTTTTGTATTTCCATTTTAATTTTAGTTGAAGTTTTAGTAATCATGCAGTTTTTAAAAAAATATGTCTATACAGTTTTTATAAATTTTTATATCAGTTTTTTTTTTTTTTTTTTAATGAATGAATACAAGAAATTGTTATTTGGCAACTAGCTGAAATAAAAAATTTTTTTTTTTTTTTTTTACGTTTGAGTTTATTTCAGTTGTTGTTTATTTCAAATAAACATGTTTTTTGTTTTACTTGACTTTAATAATCCTGTAAATTGAAGAGGTATTAAAATTGTTTTTTTGTAGACAATAAAAAAAAAATTTTCCCCAAGTGTAAACGTTTTTAAGATAAAGCAACTTTGTTAAAACTACCTTTTTTTATTGTTAAAACATGCCATCTCATTTTCTACCTTAAAGGGTTACTCCACCCCAAAATGAAAATGTTGTCATTAATCTTAACTTATATATTTAACTATAATATTTTGTTAATATAGCGACATATGCACTAAATACCTGACCTCTAAAGTAGCTAGTTTTTAGTTTTAGTTTTTTCTTACGCTTTTCTTTCTTTCTCTTTCTCCGTCAGGTTGTTAAAGGACATGGTGCCCCGCCTCAGGCAGACGAGACATTACGAGCGCTTCGAGTAGCAATTCTGATTCTGGAAGACTCAACACACACAGAAACACTCCTGTGGAGATTCTCCTGAGAGGAAAACACAACATAACACACAACACACACACTTTACCTGCCTCAGGGCAAACGCAGCCACAAACTCCCCCTGTAAATATGGATCTGAACGGGAAAACTAAGAATTAAATATATAAAATGTGTATAATCGTATCGTTTGAGATGGAAATGAGCTAAGATACATTTCAGAATGTATATAATCTGATATTGAAAACCAAGATTCATCGCATCGAGTAATATTATGGGTATCCATATAATGGGTGAGAGACATTTTTAGGTATGATTTGTGCAGGTTATTACAAATAGAAATGTCCAGGTTAGGAGGGAAGAGGTTTATCAGGTAAACTTAAGATTGCCATTTTTGTCTAGTTTGTTTAAGTTCCTATTTATTTTAGTAGTTCTTTAGTAAAAACGTTTTTGCATCTGTGAAAACCTGTAAAATTTTTACATGAAAAATGAAGAAATGGACTAAATCTTTCACAAGCACATATAATTTTAAAAGTTCTCATTTTTGAAATTTCAATAAAATTTCACAGTGGAAAAGCCAAATATATTATATAAAATCAAGTATAGATCACTCTGAAAGTGTACAAATTGAAGTCATGCCAAAATAATTTAGCTAAAATGTCAAATTAATAATTTGAAGAGGTGCTGAAATTACATTTCAGTTGTTTTCAGAGGACCTTTTTGAAACTTTAATGTCTTTTTTCCTTGTTAAAACGTGCCATCGAATCATCTACATGAACTTTAAAGTATATTATTCAACAAACAGGGCATTTTCATATCTAATACTACTGTAACATACTCAAAACAGAACACATGATGAAACTTTCAGTACTTAACGAGCACTAGTCTAAGTCTACAAATCAATTGCTATCATTAAACCGCTTCATTTGCTAGACCTAAATAATGTAATTATGTAATTTCATCTTTCGCACTCCATTTAAACAGTAAAGCTCTGTGAAGTTAATTTGTTATAGCTTGATCCAGCCTTGCGTAGAGCTTTTGGTGAAACTTGGCACACGAACGTTACTCGCACAGTAACAAAGCCTTAAAAACTTGACCCTTCATGATGTGAAGTTATATGTTCTTAAGTATTAGACTGTTGTAATATTTGCCACGAAATTTGGCTGTTTAAATGTGTATTTGGGAAAAGCCGAGTTTCTGAGCATTTCAAGTAGCAAATATATCATAGCTCCATGGAGCAGTTGGACGTAACTGTGACGTTACAGCCAGTCCGATCGCGTATGTGCTATTCAGTGGCAGTTCGTAGTGTGATTGTCGGTGAAAAGCAACGTTTGTGCTTTTGGAGAAGTGTATGACTTATGCTGTTTTTTCAGGTGTGTGGTCGAATTCAACACTCTGTTCTTAATTGACGTGTAAAATACCTTGAGTCCTTGTCGGAGGGACTAGACACAAGCACACACCCCTGCAAATGGGACTTTCGTTTGCACAGTTTATAAAACCACATGTAGACATGTGTGCTTAGGACTTAAAAGAGTAGTTCACCCAAAAATTTTAATTTGCAGAGCATTTACTCACCCTCAGGCCATCCAAGATGTAGTTTGTTTCTTCATCAGAACAGATTTGGAGAAATTGAGCATCACTTTCTCATCAATGGATCCTCTGCAGTGAATGGGTGCCGTCAGAATGAGAGTCCCAACTGCTGATAAAAACATCATAATAATCCACACCACTCCAGTCCATCAGTTAACATCTTGTGAAGTGAAAAGCTGCGTGTTTTTAAGAAGCGAGTCCATCATTGAAGTGTTTTAACTTCAAACCGTCACTTCTGACCAAAATCCATAACAACACTTAGTCTATAATAACTCAGAGTAGGGATGGGCGATATACCGGTAGACACGATTAACCAGTAGAAATCTGTCAACCGGTAGAGATTTTCGACTATCATCTCTATCGCAGTTAGACGCTTAAGTGACGTTGCTGTGCTATGTGGTCACAAAAACTTTGCGTTTGCACGTTTTTAAGCATTGCGGTTTAGAAACAAGTGATTTTAGGCTGTTGAAAAGCAATCAGCAGCTAAAGAGAACTCGTTCCGCTATATGTGCGCGCACTGTCTGAGAGTTTCTGAGCCATCATAGAGCGTGGGAGTATTGAACGTTTATCGAGTTCATTTTTTTATTTTTATTAACGGTTGTTGAGTTATTATTGCCACTTTATAGCCCTTGAACAGTTAAATACACACTGTCAAAATGCCCGTCTTTGCAAGTATCCTCGTAAACACAGGAATTTAGGTCTTAAGTGAAAGCAAACATCTGAGAAACAGTACATTGTGTAACAGTATATTGGATCCAGGCAGCTCTTAAAGTGACAGCAGTCTAAGGGGCCGTTCACATATCGCGTCTTTTGCGCGCTCAAGTTCGTTATTTCAAATGTAGACGCGCGGCAGGCGTGCTCATAATGGAAGCGACGCGGTGCGACGCGCTCATTTTTTCCAGGCGCGACCGCGCCGCATCGAGATAAACACATTTCAACTTTTCAGAATGCTGCAAGCACACCGCGGGTCATGTGACAAGAACCAACCAATCAGCTTCATCCTTTCCCGTAACAACATTGAAAGCTCAGCCAAGATGAAGGAACAGCTGATCATAGCTGTACAGGGATAGCCATTTTTTAAATAAATTTAGTAGTAGAGCTACTGCAAGCGATTTTTAGTGCTGCAAATCCATTTACACTTTGCTGAAACTTCCGCGTCTTCATGGACAGCGCAGGTCAAGGTTGCTTAGCAACGGCAGACGCCTCCGGAGCGCAAGCGCCCGAACGCTTTGGGAAAAAGCAGAAAGCGGCGCGCCTAGCGTTTTCCACGCGTTTTTAGGCGCGACATGTGAATGGCCCCTAATGCAGTCTTGCTGCTGTCTTTCATTTGTTCTACAGTAGTTTTTGTTGTATTTTTTCTTGTAATTAATTTCTTATTCTTATTTAATCACTTACTGTTTACTTTTGTTCAGTGAGCTTGAGTTTTTTTTTTCCATTTAGGCTAGTATTAAGTTTTTTTTTTGTTATATTGACACAAGTGACAAATATGAAATTTCTATGGTATCAAAATTTCGATATCATCAAGACCTTATTTTAAGCAAAAATATCTATATCGTGATATATATCGATATTGAGATATAAAATCTATAATCATGAAAAAAAATCCATGTCCTGTTGTCGTCTCGCATCAAAATTCACCAAAATATTTTAGAACCGTTTTGAACAGTTTTGATTTGTAAACGGTGTTTGATCTGTGCATATTTCTCTCCTGATTCAGATGAGATGACTTTTTCACTGGAGAAAGCAATATTATGGATAGAGGAATCATATTTTAGCCGGAGTCGTGTGGATTACTTGTGGATTATTGTGATGTTTTTATCAGCTGTTTGGGCTCTCATTCTGACGGCACCCATTCACTGCAGAGGATCCATTGGTGAGCAAGTGATATAATGCTAAATTTCTCCAAATCTGTTCTGATGAAGAAACAAACTCATCTTCATCTTGGGTGACCTTAGGGTGAGTACATTTTAATTTTTAGGTGAACTATTCCTTTAAAACTGAGGCCCGAAAATAATATAGGGGCTATTATTTGGTTAAAGCCATCATTTAGTTAAAAACTGAATTCGCATCATTGTTCGAAGAACAAATGCTGACAAAAGCCGACGTAAATCCACGTCGGGCTGAATGTCATAAGATACATGAATGTATATATACAACTATGTTGCTGTGGAGTACACATGTATATTTACACAGAAATGTCTGTTGTCACAGAAAAATGTTTATTTGAAAAATAAAGATATATCCTACTGATTCCTCAATTACTGAAAAACAAACTGTGTCCCATTTTCTTTTTTCCATGAATGTCTTAAAATCCATCATAATGAATGTAAATCACCCCCAAAACAAAAGAACAACTTAAAAAAAAAACATCGAGTTGATCAGTTTACAAATGATGTGTGAATGCATTTCAGTTCCAAACAAAACAAAAGCAATTATTATTAACAGCAACGTAAACCAGAACATCGTTAACATATTGGTTCCATTCATAATTTGGGTTTCGTTCCAAATTATTTCCAATATATGAGCAGTAGTTACTAGGTAAGAATTACTGGCCATGATTTTTTTTTATTCGACTAATCTAATATTTTCAATAAAAGTTTGACAGTCATTATTATAAATAGCTACAGCTAAGCCGTACGAACACAAACACTTTCGAAACTGTGGCATCCTTCATACTGTAAACCAAAAGTAACGACTTTAGTGATCTAGACATATTAGTTTGATTGTGTGATTTTTTGCGTGTCAACAACCATCAAACGTTTGGCAAGACTATTTCGCGCTAAATGCCGAGCGACTCTATTTTCAGCTATTAAACTACTATTTCGGCTTGTAGCTAGCATTTCACCTCCAGCGCTTGCTATTTCGTAAAGGAAAACAAACCAGACAGTTCTAGTAACCATCAGAAGGCACATCATGAAACAAGATGAAACAATTGCTTGGCTGAAGACCTTCGTTTTACATACAAACGTACAGATCTCGACAAAGAGCGGAAACGCAAACGTAAAACTATCGTATAAGTTAGAATGGAAAACTAGAAGAGACCCATCTATATTTACAAATGTGCAAATGTGTACAGAAAACATCAAATGAGGTTTTTGCTGGCTTTAGAAATTAAACTGTGTTCGTAATGTTTGTCCAGAGTATTGACAATAAAGGAAATTATGTTATGATATGTTATGCTGTACTATTTTTATTATAACATTTTACAGCTAAAACTTCACATTTTATGTATTTTTTTAATTAAACTACATTTTTGTAGTTAAGTATTCAGTTATTTTTAATTGAAATTTTACACATTGTCATTAAAGAATTTCTAATAATTTAATTAAAGGGATTAAATTCGGTCATCATTTACTAAATCTCAAATTGATCGAAACCTGTATGAGATTCTTTCTTTTGTTGAACACGAAGATATTTTGAAGAAAGTTGGTAACCAAACTGTTGACAGAAGCCACTGACTTCCATAGTCTGGAAAAAAATACTCAATGGGTTCCTTCAACTGTTTGGTTACTAAAATTCTTCAAAATATTCAGAGAAACATCCTTTCAAGTATTAAATTAATAATAAATCTAAATGTACTGTATATTTAGTTCCGTCGCAAATAGTTTTTTTCAGACAGTACTTTGGACAAGCATGTGCGCTTATACTTAAATTAGTCTGATAAATAATATTTCCCTCTATAAAGAATTTTCTCTTCTATAAATAGTCACATAAAAATCAACAGGCAGAGATAAAGATCTGTATACAAAATAAATTAAAAACAAACTTTAAAACAATTGTACAGTGTCGTAATATCTGGTGTCAAATCTTCACTATAGTGCAGTTTCATTCCAAAACACAAGTAACTCTAATAATTTTGATGTTTTTCGATGATCGGCAGGCAAATTCAAGAAAATAAAAACGAAACAAAAACCAAGGCCAATTTGTGTTTTTAACAAAATATAAAAAGAAAAAAGTATTTTATCCTAGTAATGTACACTTTGTTTTTATACCGATATATCTTTCTTTTTTTATACAAATAAAGATAAACTTTTACAGAAATATCTGTGATCGTATTGGTATTTACCTTATCCACATATAGAGCATCTGAAACCCGTGATATAGTGTTAATTCAGGTAAACTTGGCCACTTTTGCCAATTAACGCAACAGCAAAATGTGTCCCAATTTAGTTGAATTCAGTCTACTAGTTTAACGGTTAGTTTGGTCAGTTGGTTTGCGTTCTAGTTCATACTGGCTGGTTTGCGACGTGTGTATTTCACTAAAACATCACACCTGGCAGTTGACTGGTGCGGTACTGCGATATTTAACGTGGATCGTGACCAACACCGAAAATTCCCAGTGTTAGCATGTGCTGTTATTAAACTGTTGGAAATAAACTACCATGCAGAATAAAGCAGACCGCGTGTTTACGTTTCAGCGTCTGTTATTTACATGTGAACATGTCATTTCACGGAGCCAGTACGTGGAAAGTCCAGTTTCAGTGTAAAAGTGGGAAAATGTCTTCGCAAAGTTTGTTTCCCCAACAACAAGCGCTCTCGCACACACAAATAAACACGCACTCGGTAAGAGTCTTCAAAATGGTCAAAGATGCTTTTCAGAGTCAGTCGTCAGACTTGGTCCAATGATAAAAGTCAGAAGAAAAATTTTCAAGAAGAAAAATTGGACGAAGAAAAAAAAAACAGTAGAATGAAGAACTACGGTAATAAGAGTCTTCAAAAAATGGTCAAAGATGCTTTTCAGTCAGTCGTCAGACTTGGTCCAATGATAAAAGTCAGAAGAAAAATTTTCAAGAAGAAAAATTGGACGAAGAAAAAAAAAACAGTAGAATGAAGAACTACGGTAATAAATGTCACTACAGTGTTTCCTCCACGCCAGCAGGGGGCAGTGTGCAGTTCTGATTCCCTGCAATCCGCTTCAAGTATGTCAGCCTGAAACTAGTTCAAGTTCGCACAAAAACAAAAAATCCAGCAAAATAAATCATTTTCTTCTCTTTCCATCCTTCTGTGTTTTTTTTTCAGAGAGCTGCCACACTCCAGCGTATTCGTTTCGTTTTTTCGTGAGTTTATGGGACTAAAACAAGAGTTGGATTACTCTGAATTCTTTAATCGCATCACCGCACGTTACAACACTGGCACTGTCTGCATTGCGCTATGTAACAGTCCGGTCCTGTCCAGTTAGTCGTATGGAGTTGCCGAAGTGTGCGTGTTATACGCAGTCCTTGCACAGCGCCACCTGTCCTTTCAAGTAGTCTCTGCACGGACAGATGCGCGTGAGGGACTGATGGGCCCCGGCACAGCTGAACAGCAGCAGGTCTGACTGGAACACGCAATGCCGCGCTGATTCGCTGAAGGCGGGGACGACGATATCGCTGGCAGACTCCACCGTCTTACACTCCACACCATACCTGCAGTGAAGAAACCAAAGAGAGAACGCTTGAGGACATGACATGAGATCACTAAAGACAGTAAATACAGAACCACGGCAGTACCATGCTTTTTTTAAAGACAGGTACCATTGTAACATCATGGTAATTCAGACGTGCAGCAAGATAATAACATGGATTAATTTATGGAAAATAATGGAAAATAACATTTAAGTAGTATGTATAATTAAATATTAAAGTAAGCATAACTATAAAATATACATTAATATATTAAAGTCGGCATGAAACGGAAGTTGCGATTGTCTTTTCTTCTCTACTGTGACATACAGTATATCCGAGTGAAACGGCATCTGAAATGAGAGGGCGGGACTTGATTTCGTCCTTCGGGAATTGATTGGATCATTGGAAGCTGGGGCGTTGCAAACAAAATGGAGGCAGATCTAAGATGCTAGTTTGCAGTTAGTGGTGGGGGATTTCTCTCCACTGGATTCACAGCCGACACCCAAGCATGAATAAATGTTTTATTTATTAAGGATGACGACGACGATCAACGGCACAAAACATGCCTAAAC
>NW_015629570.1:1329013-1338114 GCF_001515625.1 Sinocyclocheilus rhinocerous
TCTGCGTGTACTGTTTCATGTTGGAGCGTGGTGTTCAGATCCCGGCACTCATGTCTTGAGTTTCGGTTTCGTGTCGGGGTTCGGACACTCGCGCTCCATGTTCTGTCTTGTTGTGGGAGTGTGCGGTCTCGAGTTCACTCGGGCCGTGTGCTCTACTGTCTGCGTTTGTTGTGGTGTCTTGTGTAGCACACAGTTCATGTTCGGCAGCGTGCTTTCTTGTCGTCTTGTGTTGTTGCACGCAGTTCATGTTTTTATCGGCTGTGTGCATTCATGTTATGTCTTGTGCTGTGTAGCACGCAGCTTGTGTTTTTCATTGGCTGCATGCTTTCATGTTGTGATGTCTTGTGTGAACACGTGGCTTATGAGAATTCTCATTAGCTGCGTGTTTGTGTCTTGTTTTGCACATGGCTGGTGATTTTGTTTTGCTTGCCATGTGCTTGTATTTTTGTTTTGTGTGAGCATGTGGCTTTTGTCTTTGTTTCCTGTGTGACATGTGCTCTCATGTCAATTGTCTTGACTCCACCCATCTTGTTACCTGTTTATTGGTTTATTTGCCCCACCTGTGTTTCCCTCATTACCCTCCTCATTTGCTCCCTATTTATTCTCCTTGTGTTTGCAGTCCCGTGCCAGTTCATTGTCGAATGTTCCCTGTCGTGTGCCTTGTCCTGCCAGCCAGTCAAGTTGCGAAGTGTGTTTTCCCCTACGGGGTAGTTTTTGTTTGTTTGTTTTGTTTTGTTTCTGCCGTTAATAAAGCCCTTATCTTCCTGCAATATTGAGTCCTCGCTCTATACCCACAACCTTGACAGAAACAATCTGCTTTAAAAAACAAGCTTGAAACTTTTTAACTGCAGCATAAAGTTTAAAATAACTAGAAGATAAAGATTAGGGTAATAAAAAAAACATTTATTTTTTAAGGAAAAAAGAAATGTAATTTTGCTCAATGCTTTATTTGTAGTACTAAAAATCTTATGACAGTTCATATGCATTTTTTTAAACTGGTAAAACAGAATAAGCAATAAAAGTGTGTGTGTGTGTGTGTGTGCGTGCGTGTGTGTGGACATGTTTTTCTATCCCGGTGGGGAATTAAACCTGAATACACAGACTCATGGGGACTCGTGTCACCGTGAGGACCTAAATTGAGGTCCCCATGGGTACAGAAGCTTATAAATAATACAGAATGATTTGTTTTTTGGGGTACAGAAGCTTATAAATAATACAGTGTAAAAATGCACAAAGTTTCCTGTGACAGGTAGGTTTAGGTGTAGGGTTGGTGTAGGGCGATAGAAAATACGGTTTGTACAGTATAGAAATCGTGATTAATCACATCCAAAATAAAAGTTTTTGTTTACATAAAATATGTGTGTGTACTTTGTATATTTATTATGTATATATAAAGACATACACATAAAGCATATATTTTGAAAATATTTACATGTATATATTTTAGTGCTGGGCAACAATTAAAATTTTAATGCACAAAATTGTTATGCACAAAATTCAATAATGAATTCAATATAGTGTATTGTGCACTTTTTCATTTAAAGTCGGCATGAAACGGAAGTTGCGATTGTCTTTTCTTCTCTGCTGTGACGTAATATCCGAGTGAAACGGCATCTGAAATGAGAGGGCGGGACTTGATTTCGTCCTTCGGGAATTGATTGGATCATTGGAAGCTGGGGCGTTGCAAACAAAATGGAGGCAGATCTAAGATGCTAGTTTGCAGTTAGTGGTGGGGGATTTCTCTCCACTGGATTCACAGCCGACACCCTAGCATGAATTTTGCAATTAATGTTTTATTTATTAAGGATGATGACGACGATCGAAGGCACAAAACATGCCTAAACAGAGAGAGAGAGAGAGAGAGAGAGACTGCCTGAATGACTGAGCGCATCCTCCATCAGGTTAAGTCATATTCATGAAAAAAATTAGTTTGCGATGTCCTAAGAGTAATGTTGTCGTAATATCCTAATATCTTTTCAATGTTTAGGGGTAACGTACTCCCTCATGACTGGTGTCAGTGCTATAAAGTGAAGCATCAGCTTCAGTTTTTCCCCCTGCCGTTTATCCCAGCGTTTATCTCTCACGTCACTAGCTCCACCCTTGCGCCATAGCTGGTGACCGGAAGAGAAGATGAGTCGTTTTGAGGGGGAGGGGAGGTTAACGTTTATGATTAAAGATTACGAGGGCACATGAATTAAAAAAAAATTATGAAGTGCACGGATAAATTATTTATAATAAACACTACAGTATTCCATTAAAAAATAAGAATTTTCAATTTTGATTTCATGGTGACTTTAAACAAATATATATTTGAGATTTAAAAACTGTATTTATGAAAACTAAAAGAAAACGTAATATAAATATTATTAGATAATGCATATTTAAATTTTTATATTTACATATTAAAATCATAATGGTAATAATATTTATATTTAAATATTAAATCGCTGTAATATATAAAATATATTAATTTATGTAAGGACAAAAGGGAGGTTAACGTTTATGATTAAAGATTACGAGGGCACATGAATTAAAAAAAAATTATGAAGTGCACGGATAAATTATTTATAATAAACACTACAGTATTCCATTAAAAAATAAGAATTTTCAATTTTGATTTCATGGTGACTTTAAACAAATATATATTTGAGATTTAAAAACTGTATTTATGAAAACTAAAAGAAAACGTAATATAAATATTATTAGATAATGCATATTTAAATTTTTATATTTACATATTAAAATCATAATGGTAATAATATTTATATTTAAATATTAAATCGCTGTAATATATAAAATATATTAATTTATGTAAGGACAAAACTGAATATATATCTAAAATTATATTTATAATTAAATATCAATATATATATATTTTTTGCTTTTAATTTAAGGAAAATGAAAAAAATAAATAAATCAAACTATGCACTTAAGTAATATTTATAATGAAATACTACAGATATGTATAATGATAAAATATATATTTATATATTAAGCATTAAAATGTATATTTAAAATATAAAAAGTTATGGAAAACGAAGTTATGAAAAATAAAGGAAAACAACATTAAATATTAAAAACCTATTTTTCTTAATTTATGGAAAATAACACCAAACTATTCATCAAATAAGTAATATTCATAATTAAATATTAAAATATGTATAATTATAAAATACATATTAAAATACATACAAGTGTGTGTATATATATATATAAAATTATATAACTATACATTTAAATATGTACGCTTTTAGTGTATTAAAAATATATATTAAAATAGTAAAACTATTCAAATATATGGAAAATAAACCAATAAATGGTATTTATTATTAAAGATTAAACTATTTATAATTTGAATATATTATAAAACATATATTACTATTTTAACAATATTAAAATACATAAGCATCTAATAAATGATATTTATAATATATTTAAATATACATTCATATATTATATGTAATACAATACAAAATATATGAATATAATATAAATATATATTATTTTACTAAACATTTAAATGTCAATTACACTATAAATATATGCATAAATTCATACTTAAAATACAATTTTCATTATAAAATAAAACAAAAACTTCTGTGCATTAAACTAATTATAATCATGTGCGTCAATATCAAAAATAGTAATCTGCACAGGTAAAA
This sequence comes from Sinocyclocheilus rhinocerous, assembly GCF_001515625.1. Taxonomy (NCBI): domain Eukaryota; kingdom Metazoa; phylum Chordata; class Actinopteri; order Cypriniformes; family Cyprinidae; genus Sinocyclocheilus; species Sinocyclocheilus rhinocerous. The sequence continues at coordinate 1,332,676 of NW_015629570.1, forward strand.
ATAAATCAGTAAAGATTAAAATAAAATGAATGAGATTTTTATAATGATATCATATACATGGTCAAGTTGTTTACAAAAATAGTCTAAATCTGATGCAAATTTTGGGCGATTTAAGGCAAATCCCACCACACCACACCTCAGTAGAAGCGAATGAAAAACAAGGATTTAATTCCAAGGGGAAATAAAGGGGCTGTGAAACGCAGCAGTGCCCTCTGCTGTCTGGATGGAGAAGTGCATGCAGCGCTGGTACCTGAACAGATCCTTGTCTTTATTGAGATGCTGGAAGAAGGAGGGTTCACAGATCAGCTGCTCCTCCTGACACACCTGCTTGCAGGATTTACCTGCCGGAGCCAACTTGACCTGCATGGCGCTGAGAGGAGGCCACATCACCTGACCGTGACAGAAATCCTGCGCACACACACACACGCACACGCACACGTGCACACACGCACACACGCACACACACACACACACACACACACACACACACACAGGTTGAACAAGGGCGTATGTTTCAGACGAAGCGTGTGCTCTCAGGTATATCAGGTCTGATATCATGCCGTGTGTGAACAGGTGAAGTAGAGCGAATCACACACACCTTAAACCTCCACTAACACACAGTCACAGGTACCTGGTTCTCGATGAAAGCGTGGACGCGCTGTAACATCCCCTCACAGGTGAACTCATACGGCAGATACGGCTCCATCTGAAACAAACAACATGATGTGTATGTGCTTCACTATAGCGAAATATGACAAAACCTCCTTAATGATACAAAGTGATTAATACATCAATTCAATTATGTTTATGGTTTTATTTATATAAAAGCAACAGTATGTCCTCTTTTATGTAGAGTAGCAAATGTGTGTATAGATTTGTCATAACTTAAAGGACAAATTTGTTGAAAAAATGTTCACAAAACTGACCAACACTCCTTTAAAGGAAGTCCTTGGAGAGAAAATGGCTCATTTTTTTATTTTTTTACTGTACAAATACAAAATAGAGCTTGTTAGTTGTAGTCTGAAGTGACAATGAAAAGTTAAATTATTAGGTAAAACATTATTTATTATTCCTAATGTAAAACAAAATATTAAAGTATTGATATTATATTTATATTCCTTATTATTATAACAATTTATTATTACTATTATTATTATAATAATATAAAATAATACATAAAATAAAAGTAACAATGGATTCACTTTCACTTCTGAAGACACAAACATTATTATTATTATTATTATATCAAATAATACATAAAATAAAAGTAACAAAGAATTCACTTTCACTTCTGAAGACACAAACGTGTAATTTATGTGATGTTTAATATGTATTTTTTTTTGTCAAATTCTATATTAAATCATCATCACCATCTGTATTATTATCATCATTATTGTTAATTAATAATGTATTATTCCAACTGTAAAACAAAACATTAATATACTGATATTATGTTTATGTTACTTATTTATAATAACGCAGTTTTATTATATACTATATTTTATATTCCTAAAGATCAAAATATTATGTATTATGTAAACATTACATAATAATTCACTTTCACTTCTGAGAACTGAAACATGTAATTTACGTGATATTTGTTATTTAAATTTAGCTCAAGTCTATACTATTATTATTAATATATTAGGTTAATATATTGTTATTATATTATACATACAAATATTCCTATTATATTATATTATAACACATTATGTAAAAGTGTTATGTAAACATAAAGAATTTACTTTCACTTCTGAGGAAATAAACAAAAATGTATGAAATGTTTAGATGTAAATTTAGCCAAAACCTACAATAACAACAACAACAACAACAAAAATGCAAAACTAAATATTTATATATTGACATTACACTTACATTCCTTATTATTGTATAACATTATGTAAATTAAAAGTAACAAAGGATTCACTTCAGAGGACTGAAACAGGTCATTTATTTGAAGTTTAATATTTAACTTTAGCCCAAGCCTATATTGAATCTGTCTGTGAGGTGATTCTCTGCAGAACATGAGATTTAGTTAAGAATCAGGGGCCTGTTCCATAAAACAAGTTTACCAAATAAGCCAGGTTTATTTCAGTTAGTCTGACTTTGATTGTCAGTTGATTTGGTTCAAAATAAGTCAGACTAACTGAAATAAGCCTGGCTTGTTTGGTAGATGTGTTTTATGGAACAGGCCCCAGGTGTAATTTGTAAACAGGAAGTGTGTGTGTGTACCTTCTGACTGAGGATGGCTTTAATGGCGTTCTCCACCTCTGCGGGATCATCGATGTTGACGGTCCAGACGTGCGGCCGTCCGATGTAAACCTCAGCGTAAGGGTGCTGGGAGGTCAGCTGGGGTCAAAGGTCAAACATACATCAGATACGACCGATTCGGAGCACAAAAAAAACAAAGTAAAATAATAATAAGCAAACATAAACGCAGTACCTCTCTGAGTGTGGGTTTGCCTTTGAAGAAATTGGTGTTTTTGCTGCTTTTAGGCGGGTCGAACCTTGGGTTGAGGAAAGCGCAGCCATTGGCTATGGCCTCCAGAGGGGCGGGGCCCTCGTACGGGAAGGACAGTCCCACAAAAAGCTGGAGAACAAACAGACATCATAAAACATGATCATATTACATAAAATATTAAGCAAATTAAATGTAATTAAATTAAGCAAATTAAAACACAGAATTCACTTCTTTTAATATACAATTTAGTATTCATAATATAACAATTTTAAAAGTTTAAATGGACTGTAAAAATAAAGTTTGAATAATTTATTTGAAATTATAAGAATGTATAATAATGTATAATATTACTATTAATAAAACGGTGATTATAACAAATATCATTTCAATTATTTATTAGTATTTTAAGTTATTTTTAATAAAAATTTTATATAATCAGAAGTATTAATAATAAAATTATTTATTATAATAACTTCTTTTAAGAAATAAGCATATACAGTGGGTACGGAAAGTATTCAGACCCCCTTAAATTTTTCACTCTTTGTTATATTGCAGCCATTTGCTAAAATCATTTAAGTTAATTTTTTTTCCTCATTAATGTACACACAGCACCCCATATTGACAGAAAAACACAGAATTGTTGACATCTTTGCAGATTTATTAAAAAAGAAAAACTGAAAAATGCTCAGTATTTAGTAGAAGCACCCATTTGATCTAATACAGCCATGAGTCTTATTGGGAAAGATGCAACAAGTTTTTCACACATGGATTTGGGGATCCTCTGCCATTCCTCCTTGCAAATCCTCTCCAGTTCTGTCAGGTTGGACGAAATAAGCATATATATATATATATATATATATACACACACATACTTATATAAACTTATAATAATGTAAGAAAGTTTTAAAATATTGATATTGTATTCATATTCTATAACAAAGAATTATCTTTCACTTCTGAGGAATAAAACATGTAAAATAAGCCCAAGTCTGTATTAAATATTTATTACTAATTATTATTATTAATTATTACCATACAAATTATTATTCATAATGTAACAAAACATCAATATTTTGATATTGTATTTATGCTGTGTTAAATATGTTTTATTATATATAAAACTTAGAATAATATAAAGTATTAAAATATTGATAACATTTTGATTTTGTATTTATATTCTGTAACAAGGAATTCACTTCAACTTCTGAGGAATACAAAGTAAAATATTATTATTCATAATGTAACAAAATATGAATATTTTGATATTGCATTATTTATGTTCTGTGTTAAAACAATACAACAACATTTGCATGAAAATGTGCGCTTTTTAACTTAGGAGTTAAAGTTAGAAGTTAGTTTAAATTCATAACTACATGTATGAATTATAATAACAGTGAAGCTAAATTCAGCAAACAGCAGCACCAAACACATTTACACACACACACTCCTGAGCATGCAAAAGCGATTACGTGCTATTTACAGGGAATTTAGGCCTGAACAAACAAACGTTTTCTCATAAACCAGGCCTGATTTCCATGTCTAAATCTCATCTCAGCGTATTTTTAGACCGATAGATGTATTTGGTTGATTCCTGAGAGGGAAATCAGGGCTTTCTGGAGCACTTTCAACAAGCTCGCAGTGGGAAACATCAAACAAACGATCCACTGATGGAAACCTGACGGCTGATTCCCAGAGCAAATTTACCTGCAATAAACTCACATCTGCACAGCTGCACTGCAGCAATCACTGGCTCAAATAACAATCAACAGTGAGAAGGAGCGTAACAATCACAATAAAAGCACACAGTCTGTATTGAGCAAATGTTTCCATGCGGCCAGCACAATAATGTGTTTCAGACAGATGACCACACACCAATCACACTGACCCACAATGCACCAGTGATCTGTCATGCAGTTTCATTTATTAACATTAGTTGAACCTTATTTACTTCACAAAAGATCTTAACAGGATTGTAAATATGTTGTTTTAATTCTAAAAATGCAAAAATTATATTACAGTTAGTCTTTAGTATTCCTAATTAGCTTTATTAAATAAAAAAAACCGTTAAATATATAAAATAATTTAAATTTTACGCATTTAGCAATTGATTTTATCCAAAGTGATAAAGTATATGAATAACAATAATGTAAATAATAATGTATAATATTGGTATTAATATTAATAAAACACTTCATTAATTTACATTTTATGCATTTTGCAGGTGCTTTTTTATACAAAGCAACATTAATGTATATGTAAATATGAATGTATAACAATTCTAATAATATTAATAAAACACTAATTATTAGTTTACATTTTATGCATTTAGCAGTCTGCTAATAGCAGATATTTTTAACCAAAGCAACAATAATTTACGTATATGTAAACAATAACATGCAATAAAGCTATTAATATAAAATTATTAGATCTATAAATTACTAGAATTATTATTATATTATTATTAATACTAAAAATATTAACAAATATTATTTTAATTTGAAACAATTGTTTAATTATTTTTCTTATAAAATTATGACAAATTATATATTTTAAAATGACACTTTATTTTTTATAATCTATCTATCTATCTATCTATCTATATCGATATATACACAGATAGTCATTACAACAAATTTAATTAGAATTAATTTATAGATATTATAAAATTACATATTTTATTATTAAAGTGTAACATTAAATATATAAAATATGATGTATGATATTGCTATTAATATTAACAAAACAAAAAATATTAACAAAAAAATTATAATAAATGTTATTTATATGTATTAACAGACTAATTATTTATTGTATTAAATTGTTATATAATCAAAACGATATATAAAATATAACGGTACTATTAATTTAAAAAAATTTTTTTTTTAAATAATATATATATATATATATAAATAAACACATAATATATAATATTAAATATTATATAAACATATTATAATTTATACTATTAAATATAAATA
>NW_015629570.1:1338545-1362407 GCF_001515625.1 Sinocyclocheilus rhinocerous
TACATTTAGGATGATTTATAATATAATTTAATAATAAATAATAATAATAATAATAATAATAAATATAATTAATTGTGCATAAAAAGTCTAGAAACTTTCTGTGGTTGAACTTCCATGGTTTACCAGCGGGTGGCAGCAGAGAGGTATTGAAAACAAGCAGGCTTCTAGAAAGAAAGATTGAGACGTCTTCAAGACGTGTGGCAGAAGCACGTCAGGCGAGTTCAGCGAACATTTGCATGTCTGATGGGCTTCCGAGTGACTTTGTTTATTTGCAAATTAGTCGAACGAGTCTGACGACACGTTCACTCTCTCTGTACGTAAATGAAGCAGCCTCGCTCTCCAGGAGTTTGCATGAAGTTGAAACAACAGGGAAGTTAAAAGTCGAGCTCACAGCGAGGAAAAAAGGCCGAGGTGGGAGAAATCAAAAAAAAGCTGCGAGACTTCAGAGAAACAGCAGGGCAGCACATCCTCTCTCGTGGTTGAGCTTCATGCCAGACACAAGCCACAAAGTCGTGAAGGTCACCATGCAAGTGCAGTGCAGCTTTCACACTTACGTTTCAAGCATCAACAAACGCTATAAACTCAAAACTGAAGCGAGACACTACTAATAAACAACTGTACAGGCTATATTTCAAGTCTGCCAGAAATGTTTTATTGACTCAGACCTTGGTTTCGCGCAGGAGGAACTGGAGGTCGCGTCCGCTCAGGATGCCGTGGTTCTTCACGTAGGCCGGCAGGTGGACTGTACTCGTGCCGTGGACCGTGCCGTGCACTTCCATGTACGAATGAATGACGTCCAAGTATTTCTTTTTATCCTAAAACACAAATAAAAATACGTACACGTGAGAAACCAGTGACGAAGGTTGATGAAATGGAATTAAAGTAGTCTTATTGTAGCACTCGGAAACTATTTTTGGTTTCTGCTGATGTAAGCAAGACCATGTGGGTGGGGCTAAATATGTTTGAACTCAGAATTTAATCATATTACAGTTATTCTTTAGTATTCATAAAACAATAGTATAATATTACTTTAAATAAAAACAAATTATAATATTTATTTATTTGTATTACAAAATTACAATTATACATTTTATTGCATTTTTATATAAATCAAAATACTTCAATAATAATAATACAAATATACTACTACTACAACAACTAATAATAATAATAATAAATGATAGTAATTATAAAATATCAAGTATAATATTACTGTTCATATTAACAAATGATATATATTTTTTCTTTTTCACTGATAAAAGCAAGATCATGTTAGCGGGGCTAAATATTTTTTTGAATTATTATTACAGTTAGTTTAAGTATTCATAATCATCTTTATTTAAAAATGGTCTTAAATATAAAATAATCTTAATATAATATTGATATAAAATTATCATGTATAATATTGCTATAAATAAAACAAATATTGAATTTTCAAATAATATTTTATTTATTTGCATTATAAAATTACAAATTATTTATTATATAAAATTATTGGATATTATATACAATTAAATATTACAAAATTATTTTTATTAGAAAATTGTTATCCAATAAAAATGATCAACAATAATAATAATAATAATAATAATAATAAGCTATAATATTAATACAATATTATATGGATATTATACTATATTATATTATAATATTATACTATACTATATATATACAATTAAAATTATTTTTATTAGAAAATTGTTATCCAATAAAAATTATCAACAATAATAATAATAATAATAATAATAATAAGCTATAATATTAATACAATATTATATGGATATTATACTATATTATATTATAATATTATACTATACTATATTATAAACTATATTATACTAATGTGAAGAAGAAGAAACATTATATTGATATTATACTATAAAATATAGTTGCAATATTGCTGTTCATATTGCAAGAACAACAACTCATAATCGTAGTACTACATCATCTTATTGAAGAGATGAAGAGGATAAAAGTAAGCTTTTTCTTTACAAACACTCAAAGAACACAAAGACGCCCACTTCCTGTCAGAGGATGCAAACAGAAATAAAACTGGTAGACGTGTGTGTGTGTGTGTAAGCAAGGTCTCAAGAACAAGGTGAGAGTAAAAACTCAATCATACCAACAAAATATATATCAACCATAATTACCAATAAACCATAATCATCAAAATAAATAAATAAAACATTAACAACATAATAAATTGTGTATTTATTAATTGTAGGGAGGGAGAGAGCGCGCACTTCTGTTGTGTGATCTTTACTGATGTTCGCTCACTTAGCACGCATCATTTGGATTAAAACTAAATCGTAAATATAAGACAATTTATAGGGGCATTCACTATAAACGTCATTTATTTTCACCCTTAAGCATACACGACTTTCTGGCGAAAGTGAAACTAACAGCCTGTGTGAAATGCGCTAGGCTGTACTGTACTTGTCCCTCTCATTCTGCACCAGTACAAATACGTGCGCGCGTGTTCTGCTTGCTTGAGTGTTTCTGCATTATATGAGTGGCTTTGGAAAATAAATCGCTGCACGTTTCAGATGAAAAAAACGCGACTTCTATTTATGAAAATATCACAGTTAGGAGATTTATAGCGAGTGGTTCCCTGCATTTTTACAGCAAATCGCGTGATTACAGTACTAAGCTTCAAAAATAAATCAATGACAAATTATCACAGTCTTAAGTGAAAAATATATTTTTTTAAATACCTTTTTTATTATAATATTTAGTCTGGATTCACATTCTTGTATTCTTGCGTATGATTCTAGATTCACGTCTGTGAGTTATCTCAGTTAGGTCAGAACACACACACTATCCAACAGAATGTCAATGATCTCCTTGTTTAATCATCAATTAGTTCCTTGTTTTATCGACTAACAAACACGCAGTGATAAGATTATGGGAGATATGAGCCGGAAATGCCAACACAGCGTGAAAACACTGCAGCTACAAAGCAGAAAAATGTGCATTGTTTGAGTGATTAGTGTACCGTAAGGCATTCTCAAGCATATTTCAGCCCTAAATATATATGTTTGTGTGTGTGTATGTGTGTGAGAGAGAGTAAAACCAATCACAGAAAAGCATCTGTGTTTGAGACAGAAAATAAACACAGAGATGCATTGCATGTGAACTTGTAGCGCTAATAACGCGATGAATGTATTTGTGTGCATTCATGCAGCCAAGACTTTATTTGCATTTCAAAAGCCTATACACATATCCTCTGATCTCTAGACGACACACACACACACTCACTCATTCAGGGTCTATGTTCAAGTTTTTTTCCATGGAAACCAGTTCTTGAGAGGCTGTGCAATAGCAGGAGCCTTTCTCTCTATCGCTGGGTGAAGGACGGCATCAGTAAAATTGCATGAGGTTAAATAAGAATGCACTGTCGATGTAATAGCATACATCTTTCGCATCCTCTTTCTGACCCTGAGAATCAAACTGGACTTTTTTTTGCTACTGTACCTTTAAGAGATGTAAATGAGCTTGTGCGGTGTGCACTCCCACGGTGTGCGTCACAATTGCGCAAACGTTTATAAAATTGAGGTTAATTGCAAATGCAGTGTCGCTGTGAATCCATCCGTCTTTCGCAACCCTTATGCTGAAACTTAAGAATTAAACAGGCTGTTTTTGTTACTGTACGTTTAGATTATCCAAACCTCCGCGTACTAGCAAACTTCACGCACAAACTTTTGTTTCATGTCCAACAGAGCAAGAAAAAAAATCCTGTTTTCTATAAAATTACTCTCTCATCCTGTGATGTATAAAAAAAAACATCCCCTGAGGATAATTATGAATTTTCCATAATATGGCTCTTCTATTCCACGTTGTGCGTCACAAATGCGCAAAGTTTCCCTGAGGTTAACTGCGATGTTTGTCACTATAATTGCATCTATATTTCACAACCTTTTTCTTATCCTTAGAACTAAACTGGCTGTTTTTGTTACTGTACCTTTAAGATACAGAAATTAGCTCCTTTGCGATTAGCCAACCTCTGTGTGCTGTAGGGCTGTCAAAATGGCTGAAAAACTAAATTCGAAGTTTGTACTTAAATATTATCAAAATTCGAATTATATTCGAATTCGAAAATATTACTAATGCACGTTTCTTCAAAGCATAAGATAACATGACTATCTGTGAAAAAAGTGCATAATGTTTAAAATAATGTTTATAAACCAATTATAATTAAGTTGCTTAAACAACTATAAACAAAACAGCATCATTTATGTATGCATAGTTTAATACAAAGGGCCGAAAGCCAATCACACAGAGTACATTTTTTAATTAAAAACACGAGTTGCAGTGGGATGGGGAAAAAACCCCGTCATAAAGTCTCGAGATATGTTTTTTCAAAGTTGAACTTGCATTAATTTTACATGGCTTTCTAAACATGCAGCTCTTTTGTGCGAGATGCGAGTGCAACGGTGATAGATGTCCCTCTAGAAAATGCGCGAAATGTGTTCCGCGTTGAACGGCTTGGTTTCAGTTTTGATGTAAACAAGATCTTCTCCGCATTTATGTTCTCTGTTCCAGCAATATTTGTAATTAACAAGGCAGCAGCGCCGCATCTGGTGGCTTCAACTGGATAGGCTAACAAAAACATTAAAATGCAATGACACTTAAATCACATCGCATCTCGTGCGCCACTGATTAGGCTGCCTCCTTAACGCACACCTAAAATTCGAATGTGGATTTTTATTTTAAATTCAACGAATATTCGAAATTCTAATTTTTTTTGACAGCCCTAGTGTGCTTTCAAAGCTCATATGCAAACTTTCGCATCGAACAGAGCAAGAAAAAAAATCCCATTATCCTTAACATAACCCTTTTCATCATCTGTTGTACGTAAAAAATTTTCGCAACTCTTTTGAACCCAAGAACAAAATGGTGGTTTTTTTTTTGGTACTGTTCCTTTAAGATATGTAAATGAGCTCTGTACATACTGGCAAACTTCGCGCAAACCTATATTTTGTGTCGAACAGAACAATAAAAATTGTATCCATAGTATGACTTTTTTCAACCCACGCTGTACACCAAAGATGCACAAAAGCTTCTTAAATTACCGTCAAAACATTCATTACCTGATTCTTTTCATCCTGTGTTGTATGTAGAAATTGCGAAAAATTTCAGATTTCTGCAAAAAATTGCCAATTTAAATGCATCTATTTTTCGCAACCATTTTGCTGAACCTCAGAATGAAATGGGCTGTACTGTACCTTTAAGATATGTACATGAGCTCTGTTGCGATTATTTAAGATATGTACATGAGCTCTGTTGCGATTATCTAAGAACTGCGTACTGCAAACTTCACATGGAAGTTTGTTTCATGCCAAAATGAGCAAGAAAAAATATTATTCATAATTTTTCTCTTTTCATCCCACATTCTATACCACAAATGCGCACAAGTAATGTCGCAACCTCTTGCTGAACCTTAAATGGGCTGTTTTTGTTACTGTACCTTTAAGATATGTAAATGAGCTCCTTTGTGATTAGCCAACCTCTTTGTGCTGTCAATCTTCACATGCAAACTTTTGAATCCAAGAGAGCTAGAAAAATCCCAAACATGACGCTTGTCATCCTGTGTTGTATTTGAAAATCATGAAAAATTTTCCTGACGTTATACGCAAATAAATTGCCAATGTAAACGCATCTATTTTTTGCAACAGTTTTGCTGAATCTTAGAATGAAACGGGCTGTTTTTTTTTTTGGTACAGTATCTTTGAGATATGTAAATGACCTCTGTTGCAATTAGCATACTGGCAATCTTTGCGCAAACTTTCATTTTGTGCCAAAGAGAAAAAAAAAATGTATCCATGATTCCTTTCAACCCACGTTGTTCGACAAAAATGCACAAAAACTTTTTTAAATTACTGTTATTAAACTGTCTGTTTTTGTTACTGTACCTTTAAGATATGTAAATGAGCTCTGTTGCGATTAGCTAACCACTACTTACTGGCAAACTTCACATCGAAACTCTCGTTTCATGTCAAAAAGAGCAAGAAAAAATATTATTCATCCCACGGTATTTGTCACAAACACACAAGCGTTTTGTCGCAACATCCTGGTGAATCTTAAAATTAAACGGCCAGATTTTATTACTGTACAATATTGTAAAATACGTAAATGAGCTCTTTTGCGATTAGCTAACATTTGCATACTGGCATACTTCATGTTACATTTTTTGTTTCATGTCTACGAGTGCAGGAAAAATCTTGTTATCCATAATATGACTCTTTTCATCCCGTATTGTTCGCCAAAAACATGCAAACTTTCTCTAAAGGACATTGGAGAAACAGATTGAGAATAAGGTCCCTCCTGGGGAAAAATGTGTGGGATTAGATGTTCTGGATGGTGTGTGAGTACAGAGGGACTGGTTTTTCATCTGCGTATCTCATCACACGGGGCGTTTCGGATCCAGATGGGCAGCAAAACGCTCTCTGTAGGAACATCTAAACGGCGGAACCGGCCGTGGCCTTGTGGTGGGGAAAGATGAAGTCATCGCAGTCGAATTGAAAACACTTTTGTTGGCGCTCAAAGTCGGAAAACGTGGCGAAACAATCTAGCATATAAACAACATGGTTTCACATGTAAACAGCCAAAAAAAAGTTGGAAGCGACTGATTTCGAGGAGAACTCACTTTCCAGAAGTTGTCCACCTTGCCGTAAACCAGCGACTGGTTTTGCCGCTTGATGTCGTCGATGTGCTTGACGTCGCTGGCGTTCAGGTGCTGCTCCACCACGAAGCCCAGGAAGCTGTTATCTGGAGTGTGAGCTGCGGGGTAAACACAACAACCAATCAGAAGAGGGCAGAGAGATCAAGCCAAACAACACGAACATGAGAAGTTAATGTGGATTATATTAATAAAACATGTTTTTTTTACCAATATACAGTATGAGAAGCAATTTAAAGAGAGTAATATGTGGAAGAAAAAAAACAACATGAATTATAATACATATTCTCAGAATTCTCACATAGTGCAATAATTTCAACTCAAATCAATATTTTATATGCATTTATTTATTTACTTTCAACAAGCATGATAATGTACTGGGTTACTAACAAGAAGCAAGAACAAATTGTTTGTAAATATGAATATGAATGTATTAAAATAGCAAAATATTTAAAATCACATACACCAAGGCAAAAGTCAATTATATAACGTTGGTTTAAACTTTAAAGTATTAAAAGTATTTAAAGTATTTTTAATAAATATCAGGCTGGGGCAAGATGTCACATGTTTTAAAAGTTACACATTTATATTTTATCTGTCGATTACTCTTTACTATTTTGGCTGTTTGAGTAATTCAATTTCATAAGCATTTAAGTTTTTATTAAAATATTGAATAAAAACGGTTGTGGCAAGATGTGATGTTTTAAAGTTAAACATTTATAAAATGTATTAAATTACAAAATGTGATGGATAAATAAATAAATAAATTGTGAAAATATACATTTTAATAAAAAACTTGTCAGGGCAACATGTTTAAATGTTACACATATATAAATTGTATTAAATTACAGCATTTGTTGGCCAAAAAGTTAAATTAAAAAAATTTAAGTTAAAAAGTTACATTAAAAAATACATATTTTTGTACATTACTCTTAACAATTTGGCAGTTTCCGTAATTTCCGTAAGTTTTCTAATTGTTTTAGAATGTCACAGGATGACACATTTATAAAACGTATTAAATTACAAAATTTGTTGGCCAAAAATTATATACTTATATATTTTGACAAATTACCCCATATAATTTGACAACATTCTCCTTTTTTGTAGATTAAAAATTTTAAGGCACGTTTCTATAAAGAAACTGATATAAAATAACACATTATTAACCAAACGAAAAAAGAACAAACACAGAAACAAATAATGCAATAATAGAAGATTTTTAGGAGATTAGATGAGTAAAAAAGATTTTTTAAATTCAAAATATAATTGTTTCTTAACCACAGGAATCTGATCTAGCACAGCACATCAGGACCGGAACGCCTGAGGGAAGATGTTCAGATTAATTGTGTATGAGAAAGATTCGTGTGGGTGTCCACGTTGCCAAGCGAGGAGCTGTTACCATGACAACGCTAGTCCAAGAGGTCGCCAGGGTAACGAGGCTTGGCAGAAATACACCTGAATGCCATCTGTCCAAAAAATTCAATCCTGAGATTAAGATTTCTTATTTACACACACACACCTCGAATGCATGCATGTGTGTGTGTGTGTGTGTGTGTGTATACGGTCTGTGGTTATTGCCTGCGGGAGCAGCTGGAGCGTGTTGTCACGGTTACCCGTCAATTCCAATGAGAGTGCAGGATGAAATTCAGAACCCAGGCGGCCCATAATGCAATTTGCGCAATTTTGCAGAAACCATAAATGGCGTTTACATGGAATACGGACCTCTTGCTCTCCTTCTCTCTATAGATATTGTAAATAGCGCAAATATGCTTCTACGAGAACACACACACACTCTCTCAAGCGCACACACACACACACACGGTGTGAACGAAAACCTGACATTCTTTTTCCAATTTTCCAATTTTCATTCCATAAAGTTGTACACGATTTTCTAACGTCTCTTTCTGAAGTTTTTGCACCAAAAAAGAGGAAGGTTTGTGGTTGAATTGCGAAAGACGAGTCTAGACCTCACAAACGCACCCGTCACCCTTCAGAAGAGTGCTTGGCAACATGACGCAGCAACTACATGCAGGAATGCTGAGGAGACACATTACGCAGTTTGCAGGTGGCGTCACCGAGATGTTGTCAGTAATTAGCAGGAATGCAGGAGTTTGTGTGTGTGAGACAGAGTTCTTATTAAATCCAGGAGTGGAAGTAGAGGAGCGGAAAAGAATGAAACCTCAGCATATTACACAAACACACACACACACACACTCACTCACACTCACACACATACACACAGACGTCTCCCGTCACTGCAGTGGCTTTCATCTGTGATAGACATCTTATCCTGTTGAGTTTCACACACACTAATGTGCTTTGTTTAAGTGCGGATTAGTTTCTGAAGGACAAAGCTTCATTCTTACATGAAAATTGATGGATAAAATGATCTCAGGACAAAAAGTGCTGGATTTGGAATTAGCAACAGATTAAAAATTGACAATTTTGAAAGAGACTCTCATATATGTATTATAATAATAGTAACATACAGCTCATACTCAATAAAAAAAAAAATCAAGAGATTATATTTTGCAGCAATGTTTTGCAATGTGATATTTTCATTAAGAGATATTGTTTTCATTTATAATTACGCATATTTTCCTACAAATTGGCATTACTGTAATCCAAAAAATTATATTTATGTTATTTTATTATTACTAATTTAATAATATTATCATATATTATTTTAATTATTATTTTTATAGTACTTAAACATCTATACATCAAGCTGTACTGTCTTTATCTTGATTTTTATTATTATTATTATTATTATATTTAGTAATTTTTTAAGAATGGCAAAAGCTCACAAGTAAAACAGACAAATTATGGTAATGAGAATATGGCGAAAAATGAGCTCAATGTCGTAATAAAGCAATAAAATGCAAAATATAAAATGATTTATTTCCATGAAAGTTAATAAACTGTCATTGAGGTAATGCAAAACAGTGATCTATTATTAATATATTAATGATAAACTAAAATACGTTGTAGTGTCTTCAATTTAAGTTGAGATAAAATATAAAGTTTTTTTTACTATTATCATTTCTATTATTTCAATATTTTTAAAGAATTATTAGAAAAATAATTATTAAAAAAATATGAGAATGAAAATATGGAGAGGAAATGAGCTTAACTGTCATGAAAAAAACCCATTGTAAAAATATATATATTTGCATACATTCATCTTTTCCATTTTGACTTTTTTTCAATTTTTATTTTCAGAATTTGTTTAAACATTAAAACAATACTCAAAAGTAAAACATTACCTTCAAAACACATTATTAACATAATTCTCATTAATTATGTTAATGAGAATATGGTAGAAAATTGTGCAAATATGTCAGAAAAATAAGTCATGAAGTAACAATAACATTAATAATAACATTAATAATCATCATCATCATCAGCATTTGGGCATTTTTTCATGACAATTAGGTACATTTCCAACAAAAAATTTGGCACTTTTGAATTTAAAAACATTTTTGTAGTTTAAAAAAATAACTGAAATGTAAAATAAATAAATAAACAAACAAATAAATAAATAAATAAAAACACTATAATACAATATTTATTTTAGTTTCTTATTATTCTTTTTTTAAATATTTTTTTCTTATTTTATTTCTTATAATATGACTTAATTTTTTACTTTTACATTTTTGTAATTAAAACAATGACTGAAATGTAAATAAAGTACAATAAAAAGATATTATAATACAATATTTTTTATCTTCTTTTCTTTTTTTGATTTGTGGTAAAATAATGTTGATAATATGACTTGTTATTCTTGAGGAGTTTGGTGAGATTGAGCTGTTAGTTACTCTCCAGAAAGCGTTCAAACATGTAAGCAATCTCTGCTCTCAAACAGCCTTAATCAGAAATAAGAGCAGTTCTGCTTGGAAAGCCTCATGTTTTATGAGAATGTCAAAGTCTGTTGGTAAACAAAAGAGCTATTCAGAGCCCGAGCCGATCGGAGACGCCACCCAAACCCCCGGAACCCCGAAGCAGCCCGGATAAAGTTTCCATGTCCAAAGGGTAAAACGGGAAAGGTTTAAACACACACACACACACACACACACACACAAAGCCTCTCTCATGCAGACTTACGAAACATGGTGTTGAACTGCTGGGGGTTCAGGTTCCACTTGCCCCACGGAGTTTTGTGCCCTTTCGACTGGGCGTAGTGGGCGTGGTTAAACTCCGGCTCCGTCCCGAACGAGTCTAGGACCCTCAGCATGCACCTAAAACACACGCTCAGAGCTGGAGTGTGGGCATATAACAACAGTGTACAAACCATCTACAGAGTGCTGACATCTGTACATTAAAAAATGCTTATAATAATAATAATAATATATTTCTAAAGTCAAAACATGAATATATAAAATATTTGGATGCTGCATAGTGTTTTTTGTATATGTGTGTATATATTTATAAAATACACTTAACTATCTTTTTTCAATTTTTAGTATGTTTATTTTAAAGAAGAATGACAAAAAAGGCATTACATTATACATTACAATATGCTAAGAATAATAGAAATAATAACAATAACAATTATAATCTGCATTTTGGAATTTTTTTATGACAAGCAAAACATTTTTAATGAAAAACTTGACTTTTGGTGGACAAATGTGGCACTTTTGGTTTTAAAAACTGTTTTGTAGTTAAAAAAGGACTTAAACTATGGTACAATATTTGTATTATTTTATTATATGACTTAAGATTTACTCTTGGATCTTCTTTATGTAAAGCAATGACTGTAATTAAAAAAACAATTTAAGTACTGTAATACAATATTTTTTCTATTTTGTGGTGAAATAACCACTAATACAAGAAAAAATAAGTCAAAATTAAATAATATTACTACTACTTCTACTAATAATAATAACTTTAATATCTTTATTGTGTGTATTTTGGCATTTTTTCATGACGATTACGCACATTTTTCTAGCGAAAACTCAAATAACATTTCATTACTTAACTTAAAGTCAAAATTAAATAATATTACTAACAATAGTAATAATAATAATAATAATTATCATCATCATCATTGTTTTTAAATAATATTTAATTAACTTATTCAAAATATAAATAATATTACTACTACTACTACTAATAATAATAATAACAACATTATAATTATTATTTAATTACTTAAAGTAAAAAGTAATTAATATTACTTCTACTACTACTACTAATAATAATATTGTTATGGATAAAAATAATAATAATAATAATTATTATTATTGTTTTTATTATTATTATCATCATCATCAGGATTTTGGCTTTTTTTCATGACAATTAAGCACATTTTCTAACGAAAACTTTACTTTTGATTCAAAAAATTTGGTACTTTTGATTTTACAAAGTTTTTTTTATAAAAAAAAAAACAATAACTGAAATAAAGCGAATAATTTTCTGGAGAATTTGACAAATCTTTATACACAGATGTTATAAATTTGACTACAGTAAAGGCGGTTTCTAACACTGCAGGAAGTTATACATTAGCAAACGATTGTGTTTGGTATCAGCTAACGGATCATATCAGGTCAGACGACCCTGATTACTAGATAAGCCCAATCCTGGCTGGAATAACAGCTCGGATTCACACGAGAATCTGTCTCAGTGTCTGAAGACAGAGATAAAACCTGGAGATCAGGTTCAGACTCATTTCAAACGGCTTACGTGGTCAATAACGCCCGAGTGTCGCATTTCTCAACAGAGCTGAAGAAACTGTGTCAGAGGAAAATACTTCATACTAAAGCACAAATGTGATGTGAACTCACTGATAATGGACCCAGGACGGGCCCAGAGTCTTCTTGAACTGAGCCAGACCCACGATGTCTATGTAGATGAGCTCCACAATTTTATCACCCTTTGTAGGGCAGCTGGACTTGTTGCCCATGACCTTCTTCATGATCCTGGAGACACAGAATTGAATTAAATGGCACTGAATGGACCTGACTGAAGAATTGAGGCCAGAGAAGGGGTTGGAGACTCACTCCTTGAGCTCGGCGAGAGACGCTGAGATGCGGATGTCGTGTCCGAGCAGATACAGCGTGGTGATCAGGTCACTCCACTGAACTAGCTCGCCCAGAGGGCCGCCGCTGAACGCGTTCTCCGCTATCTTAAAACCAGACTCCTTCGTCAGCAGACCCAGGTGCACCAGGATCTAAGAGAAAATCAAACCAGAAAAAAAAAAAAAGATATTTTACACATTTTAAACAAAATATCAATTTTATTTTAATAAAAAAATGTATGTTAATAATTAACATTTAAATAAACTTTAATAAAAAATACAGTACATTAAAAATAGCAATAATAACTATTAATAATAATAATAATAAGTATTATTATTATTTTTCATATAGTGCTGTCAAATGACTAATCGCATCCAAAATAAGTTTGTTTACATAATATATGTGCGTGTACTGTGTATATTTATTATATATAAATACACACACATGCATGTATTTATTTAAAAATATATATTCAATATATTTATATATAATATAAATTATATGAAAATAAATATATACATGTAAATATTTTCAAAATATATACTGTATATCTGTATATGTGTGTGTATTTTTAATATATATAAAATATACACAGTACACAAACATATATTATATAAACAAACACCTTTATTTTGGATGCGATTAATCGCGCTTAATTGTTGACAGCACTAAATTCATTACACGAATTAACTATATTTTATTTAATTGCATAATATTTATTTTCTTTAACAATAATGAAGCTAAATTTAACATATCAAATTGGCAGTCCTAATTAAAAAATATCAAAATATGATTCCATACTACGATAAAAGCAGAGTATTGAAATATTACGGTTAACTTTTTAAAAATAATGTAAAAAAATACAAAATATAAATAAAACTAGTACTTAAAAAACCTTTGATTATTTCATCAATAAATAATAACAATTTAAATAAATAATAAAATATTTAAATAATTAAATACTAAATAATAATAATAGTAATATACACTAATATATAAAATATATAAAACAGTCATTGTAATTTTACTAGTAATTAAACAATATGCTTATTAATCACAAAATCAAAAAATCTATTTTTTATAATGTAATAATAACCTTATATATATTTTAAATGTATTAATAATACATACGAAAATATAACTAATATTCAAAAAACATTGATAAATATGATTTATTAGAACAATAAACAATGCAAATAAAGATGAATCCCATAGTATTTTTGTTTCATTTTTTCTATAATATTAAAATCACACAACATTTTCATTATTAAACTGATGCGCCTGATTAAAACTGATCAAAAAGTCTGATTCCACTAAATTGAATGATTAATATTTGCCTAAAATGGCTCAAATAATTGCCAACATGTTTTTTGTGGTCTTAAATATCTTAACTATGCCTATTGTGAAGAAGTAAATGGGAAGAGAAGGTTGCATTCTGGGTTAAAAAACTGTGGGTTGCAGTCTCTTAAATTCTCTGTCATGTCAGAATCTGTATGGCGCAGTCATACATTTTTTATTCACGGCATTTGTTTAAGTATTAATATCTCAAGGGACTCGCACGCAGTCACATTTGTGTGGTGGATAAGTATCACCGGAGGATTATGGGTAACCGTGACAAGCTTTAAGCTCTAAACAGGTGAAAGAGAAAGTCAAAGATGCTCCTGGGAAAGCGCGTCTATCTGCATTCGTTTGAATTATTCATTCGGAAAAGGGCGGGAACGCCAGCTGCATTGTTCAGGGATGCAAACTCATCATGGGTGAAAAAAGCGACAAAGACAGTGGAAAAAATTAGCAGATTCACTCGCGCAATTTTTACATTCTAGTTTGTCACTCCCGAAACAGTATAGGTGGACGTTCGGTCCTATTAGACCAGTGTTTCCCAACAGGGGTGCCGCGGCACCCTGGGGTGCCGTCTGTCCAGAGCAGGGGTGCCGTGTAAAAAGTCATTTTTTAACATTTTACAAAACTTTTCTTCAAATTGTCAAAGGATTATGTAGAGAAACAGAGCAATGGGCTCCTATTATACCACAACTGACTGAACTTAAGGTCATTGCACACTGAGTCTGAAATTCTCGTCCAAAATTTTCGCACGTTAAAAAAATAAATATGACCTCACGTTGTGTCAATCACGTATACACACTGCCTCCGAAACTTTCGTTCGTCATTAAAAATTCGGATCAGGTTCTATTTTATGCGTTTTCGCATCCGTAACAAGCATTTTGATAGGAAAGGATGATGAATACGAAAAAACGCATACGAAAATTTCGGACTCTCAATAATCAATCACTAACTACACAATCAATCTCTTATTTACGCAGTGTGTAGGGCTGTCACGATAACTACTTTTTGTTGTGCGATATATTGCACCAAAATTAAATGCGATAAATGATATAACTGTCATTTAAAGACAATTTTACGCCACTGATTAATGACAGTATGACAATATAATAGCATAATAATGCAAGTACACTCTTTTAAAGAACAAAGAATGTTTTATTCTTAAGAATATTTAGACATTGTAATCGGAACGTGAAAAACTATATCCTAAATAAATAAAACTAATAAATAATAAATTAGGGATACAATGATACAATTTTTTTTTAGAACCGATCTGAACCAATACTGAAAATTCTGAGTATGGGTCAATACCGATATCAATCCGATACCAGCACATTTTTTTTTTTTATCAACGTAGAATTAATGTACTTCTGTGTGTTGACCTGATCGTCACTTCTTTTATGTGTTAAACACAATCTACCAAACATAGACAACTCCATTTTAATAATAAATAACAAATAAAAAATATATAATGATAATCTATGAAAATAACACTATTATAAACTAGGTTGGTGGATAATTCAGCAGCAAAGGTTATTCTAGAAAAATCATGAGTGCACAATAATTTTATAAAATGTAAACATTTAGTGAAATAACATTAGTGGGGAACATATAAAAGTGAGTACGTGCAGGACTAAATCTGGTAAAATGTTACACATTGTTCCTTGTATTGTAGTAAAATACATTCATGAAAAACAAGTACAGTCGTGGTCAGAATTATTGGCACCCTTGGTAAATATGATCAAAGGCGGCTGTGAAAATAAATCTGCATTGTTAATCATTTTGATCTTTTATTTAAAAAATTCACATAAATCTAACCTTTCACTGGAGAATAAGAATTTAAAATGGGGGGAAATATCATTATGACACAAATGTTTTTCTCTAATACACATTGGACACGATCATATTTACCAAGGGTGCCAATAATTCTGACCACGACTGTAACTATACTGTATTTATACTGTATACTATACTTTTTATTTTATATTTATACTATACTGTATCTATATCTTCGAGCGTGTAGAACTCTGTAAACTTGAGAAAACAAAAATTAGTTCAGAGCAGATTCTGACTAACCTACAGAAAACACCTCTGATTGGCCATTGCTTTCAACAGAGATGCCTGTGATTGGCTACAATACTCAATGCCGCAAAAACAAGTTGTAAACAAACTTGTGGTTTTGTAATTATTAACAACCCCCCCCAAAAAAAATCTCATCAGATCTATACAAATCTCGTAGGTGACCTATTTTGATCTCAAAAAGGTGAGTTTTCACAGAAAGGTAGGGAGTTTGCATCAATTGTTATTAAAGGCTGACATGTTCAGTGAATACCGAGATTGCCACATTTCTTGAGACTCACCTTTTTGCGCTTGCGGTTGTGGAGGTTTTGTTTGGTGGCGAGGGAGCGGATGGCACCGACCCATGGCTCCTCCATGCGCTTGATCCGCAACATCATCCAGCGAAACTCCTCGCGCCATGACATCACGCTATACAGCTCGTCGAAACTCGTGCGGATCTCCGTCTGCACAAAAATAAACAAAACAGTTTGCGTGAGTTGCATAGAGTGTGACAGTTTGTGTCAATTTTGTCATATTCTGGAGACCAGTGTTGGGTAAGTCACTATAAAAAAGGAATTAATTGTTGGCGTTGATAGCTTTGTGGGCAGTGCGCCGACATACATTGCCATTGGCGCTACGGGCATCTCGAGTTCGAATCACAACTCAAAGAGGCGGTATCTTTCCCGCCCCCTCTCTCTCCCACTTCACTTCCTGTCAACTCTAAACTGTCCTATCATCATAAAGTAAAAAAAAAAGGAATTAATTACTAGTTACTAATTACACCTTCAACAGTGTACTTAGATTACTGTACTAATTACTCTCTCTAAAAAGTATTGCATTACTTCTTACTTTCTAAATTTAAGCAAGTTTATACTACTACTGTACTACTTTTTATGGATGTAGTTATGGGAGGTTTTTTCCCCCCATAATCTGATGACTATTTTATCCACAAACTACAGTAATTTAATTTTAATGATGTGTAATCCAGCATCTACCCTACAATTCATAATAAAAAGGATTATGAATATTTTTTACTAGTGATGCACCGATACCACTTTTTTCAGAACGAGTCCGATACTGATACTTTCATTTTTTTGTACTCGCCGATACCGATACTTGTATTTTCACAGCATTTGTACTTTTTTTAAAATATTGGGTACAGAAACAAAATAATAATTTGAATCATGTAAGTTGGCTTCATTTAACAAACAGATATTACCTTCGGTTATTTCCACTCCTAATTATACCTGTTAAAATGTACTGTATAAGCTTTTGTTACTTTCACTGTTCATTTTAATGGCGCATTAGAGCTGCTCCAGCTCAATACTGTAATCACAAAACGTTTTCCTAAAATAATGCAGGGAACCACTCGTTATACATTATATGAGTGCACGCTACTATTTTGGTGATGTAATTTGCGTCACGCGCAGTGTACACGGACCCTCGCGTACGAGTAAAAACCGAAGTATACTTTGGCCTTAAAGCAAACTAAACATACGCAGCTCGCACACGTTTGTATTGGTGCAGAATGAGAGAGACACTTACAGCCTAGCCTTTCACACAGTCTGCTAGTTTCACTTCTGCTTTAAAGGGGTCATATGATGCGATTTCAATGTTCCCTTTCTCTTTGGAGTGTTACAAGCTCTTGGTGCATAAAGAAGATCTGTAAAGTTGCAAAGACTAAAGTCCCAAATCCAAAGAGATATTCTTTATAAAAGTTAAGAGTCAACCACGCCTACCTAAAATACTCTCTCGCTCGCTCTCTCGCTCTCCTTACAGTCAAATAACTTTAGTAACTAGTGCACTGTTTTACTTACTTGATTTTGACATATCCGACCGAACTACAAACTTTCCAGTGATGTCTGTGAGATATTCACTCGACAAGCTCGCGCATCTGTGCCGCCGCGCGCTCAAACCACTCAGCGCGCTCAGCTTATCAGCTCGCGCACATCCGCTGTACAGGCGTGAATATTGAATGTTTAACATTATATTAATTACTTACATGTACTTCATAGACATCCTTAATCTCTAATTACTCCATTCTACTCTCTGTTGTTCTGTTTTCAGTGTTTCTTTTTCTGGACACAGCTGTATTCACATGCTGTGTGGTATCGGCTTTTGGTATCGGGGCATTTTTACGAGTACGGGCACGAGTACAGGAGCGCAGTATCGGTGCATCCCTATTTTTTACAATTAATTCATTTTTATTTATTTAATTTATTTTTAAGGATGTAGTTATGGAAGTTTTATCATATTCTGGAAGCTATTTTATCTCCAGTGTATACTAACTTTATATATATTATATATTTTATATATACATAATTTAGAAATCTATTATAAATTTTTAATATACTAATCCAACCACTACCCCAAAAGAAACACTTTTTATTTTATTTTATTAACTACTTTATAAAATGCAAATTTTTTATTTATTTTAATTACATTTTAATGTTTCATTTTTTTATAGATGTATTTATGGAAGCTTTTTAAATTATTTACAAATATATACACTTTTTATTGATTAAAAATGTATTATTCATTGTTTTATTAACTTTTAATTTAAATTATTTTTATTTAATATATTTCATGGACATTTTATCATATTTTGAGGACAGTTTTGTCCCCAAACCACAGCTGACCTGTGTTTTCCTGTCAGCTTCATCAGCATTATTCTTGATCCTCCATGGCAGGCGAGGGCACCAGTTTTCAACCTAACACACACAAAAACAGCGAGTTAGTGTGCGTCAGAGCTAATGATCAGACATAAACCAGCAGAGCGTGGAAACACATCTTGTAGACATACTACATCTCATTTCTCTGAGTAGCCTTGCGTATTTACATACCAGTCTGCTAATTTAACTACCTGATCAATATTTAAATTACACATCAACTGTTAAAGAGAATGAGATGATTGATATGGAAATGTATGCAAGTCGCAATGACGATGCTGTATGTGCAGCTCTGTCTAATAGATTTCAGATGTACACACACACACACACACACACACACACACACAGAGTGTGGTTATTATGAGACATCCATTAATTTCACTGATTGTTCCACAAAATTTTATTCGGAAGTCATTAAACACTCAAAATGAATTACAAGCTGCATTTTTACCATTTTCTCAAATTTCACGCATCACATCTTTTGTGTTTTATAGAGGATCATGTGTTTACTGTGGCATTGGGAGCAATTCACACAGCCAAACAGAAACCACACTCAGCTAAAACCGTTAAGGCCATTTTAACAAGGTTTACTGGACATGAAACCATATCATTTAAAATATCTTAAAGGAACAGCGCACCAGAAAATGAAAATTTGCTGATATTTTACTCACTCTCAGGCTATCCAAGATGTAGATTAGTTTGATTCATCAGAACAGATTGGGATAAATTTAGCATTACATCACTTTTTCACCAAAGGATCCATTGAAGTGAATGGGTGCCGTCAGAATAAGAGTCCAAACAGCTGATAAAAACATCACAATAATCCACAAGTAATCCACACCACCCCACTCCAGTCCAGTCCTTCAGGTAATGTCTTGAGAAACAAAAAGCTGCGTGTTCATAAGAAACAAATCCATCATAAACATCAAACCATTGCTTCTGGCCAAAATACAACTCCATAATCCACAATAGCACTTCCTCCAGTGGAAAACTCAATCCCCTGTTGTCCTCTCACATCAAAAATCCAATGACTTATTTGTTTTGGACTGTTTTCGCTTTTGTAATCTGTGCTGGATCTGTGTATATTTCTCTCGTGATTCAGACGAGATGACTTTTTCACTGGAGAAAGCAATGCTATGAATAGAGAACTCGTATTTTAGCAACGGTTTGAAGTTGAAAACGTCTTAAAGGGGTGGTTCACTGGGTTTTTTCTAGGCTTGATTGTGTTTATGGGGTGCAGTCTAACATGTGTTAATGCTTCGTTTTTTAAAAAACGCATTATTTTTCACATAATTTACCTTTATTCCACACCGCTCTGTCCCTTCTCTGAAAAACGGACTGATCATTTCCTTTTTTTATGAAGCCCCCTCCCTCAGAAATAGGCGATGGGCTCTGATTGGTTAGCTAGCCCAGTGTGTTGTGATTGGCTAAACCGCCTCTAGTGCGCGTCTAAACGTCCCGCCCCTCCCCTCAGCGGCATGTGCTCCGGTTGTATTGTAAACAACGGCGTCGTTAATATCGCTTATCAGTTTGAGCCCGATTGAGAAGCAGAGGATATTATTGAAGAGGATCATGCAGAACCTGTGCAAGAGCTGTTTGGACTCTCGTTCTGACGGCACCCATTCACTTCAATGGATTCATTGATGAGCAAGTGATGTAATGCTACATTTCTCCAAATCTGAAGAAACAAACAAACTCATCTACATCTTGGATGGCCTGAGGGGGGAGTACATTTTCAATAGCACATGAATATGGAAACCATCTAGCATCATGGTTTTATGTCAAAGTACCATGGTACTGCCACATACTTTTCTCTGTACGTTTAAGCCCAGATTCGTAACCATTAGGCCAATATTTCTGTCACATCTTACCTCACTCAGATAAATGAAGGAGGAACAGGTGGATCCGTCCACTCCGTAGTTGCCGTAGCAGGGGTCCGAACGCCACATGTCCTTCATCCACTGTAGAGGAGGAAACAAAACAAAAAAAAGGGTTTTGTAAATCTAACAAGTATACAAGCATTTGTGCAGGAAGCTGTGAATAAGGTGCGCAGTTTTATTTCCTGTCAGTTTTTCCAGGATATTTTTGAAGTTCTTAGATCAGCTTGACCTTCAGAAAAATTGGTTTCGTCTTCCTGTATCCAATTTCTTCTCACAGTGAGACTCTCTCTAGGACGGAGAGGGATGTATTGATCGCAGCGTGCGGTTCAGATCACACTTATCGATCGGGGTTTCTGAAAAAAGATGCCATCCGTGCGTTTTTAATGAGTCAGCACTTGATGAAAAAAAATTTGTATGAAGATGATACATTTTACACTGTCTGCATAAAAAATGTAGAAAATACACAAACGTATTTTGCTTAATTTGCATATGTCTGAATATTTACATTTGTTTGGTGCATAAAAACCAACCTAATCAAATTAACTACAGAAAGTTGACTGAACAAGAATTTAACAAATGGTTTTACCAAACGATTTGCAAGGTAAGAGTGTAATATATTAATTTATTAAATGTTTTTATTTTAATTGCAATGTAATTTTATTAAAAAATTTACACACACACACACAAAATCAAAATAAGAAAATGTTTGCATTTGTTTTTTTTACTTTTGTTTTTAAAACAGGTTTTGGTACACAAATAGCCAAACAAATCAAATTAAAATCACAGATTTTCAAAGTTGACTGAACAAGAATTTAACCAAATGATTTGCAAATATTAGGCATAATTTGGATAAAACTTGACACGTCGACCTTTAAACAAATCCTTTAAAAGCACATCGTCTTAAAAAACATCCTCTTTTGTTAGATTCTTTACGTTTGCGCTTTGGTTTAACGGATAAACAAAACCGTTTTGAGACGTTCTAACCCTTCAGACTAAAGTCAAACAAATCCGTCAGGCTGTTCTCAATGTTACTGTTGTCACATTTTGTTTTTAATTCTGCATGATTTTAAGAGGATTTCCATATCGCAGGAATTTCCATGAGCTCTAAACGAAAGGACCTGCGATTATTGAGACGAGGCCAAGCTCAGGTCTGATCTGACTGAAAAGGCCGACCAGCTTCGTGTGCTCTGCTTGATGTTAAATCCTTCGTAATTTGTCCCGTCTGGCTGCTACATCAACATGCTGTAAAAATCCAGAGGGACTCGTTCTGAGTATCAGGTGAGCTCATTACGAAGAGTGGCGTTCCAAGAAGTAAAAAGCATTATCACATGGTAAAACTCCATTCTGAATTCTTTAAAGGATTTGAAAAATCTGAAACTTCTGGGAGGTTAAGTCACATGATGAAACACTTCAGACATGTGAACGGTAACAACCGTTATTAAATATATATTTAACTTAATTTAATATATAATATATATATATTTAATATATATACTTAATAATATATATTTGCGGTATAAGTACCAAAAACCATCTCAATATATTTTTACAGCTCCTCTATATTTAATATATAATTTTATTCTGCAATTTTAGCAACTTTTAGCAAACCACATTTTTGTTCTTTTTCTCCTAATTATTATTGTCTTTTCTAACTTTTCCCAAAGCTTGTCATTCTTGCAGACTTTAGTAACAACATGAGTACTCTGCTCATAACTAACACAAAATCAGTTAAAAGCTTTCAAATATGTCTCAAAACGAAACAATATCTCTCTGTCTGTAAGGGGAACATCCCGCAGAGAGTCTTTAATTTAAAAAATCTATTTGTCTGGATTCAGGATGGAAATGGTTTCTAAATGTGACCCTGGAGCACAAAACTAGTCTTAAAGGCCACATATTTTACACCTTTCTGGAGTTTTATTTTAAGTCTTGATGTCCTTAATAATATATATACCGGTAATGATGGTCACTGCTGAGGGAAATGTTGTCTGGCCTTAAATGTTTGAGCCGAACTCAGACCCCGAATCGGTGACGGCAGGAGACAACCAACCACCTCCTCAAACGCGCTTACAACAGGATGTTTCAGAATGGTAATTCATGTTTTTTTTTTCAAACACCGAATGCAGTATATACAAACCTGACCAGTCAAGCATTTGCGATCACCTGAACTTGAAGACACTTGCACAAATGCGGATGGGTGACATGAATGGAAATGATTCCAGATTGGCGATGTAGTATTTGGTTTCTGTATTCTGTACTGTATTTTACTGCGCTCAAAACTGCCAATCTAAAGGATCAAACGCTGTGCATGGCGTTTCAGGTAATTTGTGAATTAGCATAGACTTATAGTCTAAATAAAACAATTTGCAACTGTTACTATTATTACACTTGTATACAAAACTTTGTATTATGCTTGTTATAGAGTGTGTGACGTCACGTGCACTACTCAAACACCGAATGCAGTATATACAAACCTGACCAGTCAAGCATTTGCGATCACGTGAACTTGAAGACACTTGCACAAATGCGGATGGGTGACATGAATGGAAATGATTCCAGATTGGCGATGTAGTATTTGGTTTCTGTATTCTGTACTGTATTTTCCTGCGCTCAAACCTGCCAATCTACAGGATCAAACGCTGTGTATGGCGTTTGAGGTAATTTGCGAATTAGCATAGACTTATAGTCTAAATAAAACAATTTGCAACTGTTACTATTATTACACTTGTATACAAAACTTTGTATTATGCTTGTTATAGAGTGTGTGACGTCACGTGCACTACCGCCGGTTGCGTAGTTGTCACGGCGACCGTCACAGCCCTGCTGTGCAATGATGTAGTTTCCTGACATCCAGACTGAACAGCGTTTTCTCGACATGTTTCCGTGTTGTTGTTGCTCAGCAATGGCATGGACAATCTCAATTAGGAGTGTCAATGGTCCATTTGAGAGATAGGTGGCGGTAATGCACTTATAAGTCTGCGATCCGTCGTAAAGCAAGAAGAGGAAGAAGACGCGTTATGCACCGGCTGTTGAACACGCTCAGGATGCGCTAAGGACAGTTCGGACATTGCAGTGAAAATCAGAGGTAAAAAACGATATAAATACTGTTCAGTTTTCTTGCACAGACCGATCGTTTCGTGTCTTTATACATCAATGTATCGTCACGAGCCGCAGGGTTTAATTTGGTTTTGTTTGTGTATGTTTTTTTGACTCTCAAAGCCGTG
>NW_015629570.1:1362564-1376637 GCF_001515625.1 Sinocyclocheilus rhinocerous
AAAAATCTTTAGGATATTAAGTAAAGATCATGTTCCATGAAGATATTTTGTAAATTTCCTACCGTAAATACATAAAAACTTCAGTTTTGATTAGTAATATACATTGCTAAGGACTTCATTTGGACAACTTTAAAGGCGATTTTCTCAATATTTAAATTTTTTTGCACCCTCAGATTCCAGATTTTCAAATAGTTGTATCTCGGCCAAATATTGTCCTATCCTAACAAACCATACATCAATGGAAAGCTTATTTATTTCGAAAAATTGACACTTAAGACTGGGTTTGTGGTCCAGGGTCACAAATAAAGTCCAACCGATGAGAAGCCACTATAGGACAGTGACAGCATAAAGTAATTATAGTGCGACTCGGATCGAGAAGCTTTCCTCAGAGAGCTGGATCAGAGGGTGTGAGAAACACTCACCTTCAACTTCCCTTCACAATGTGGAAACCCGTCAAGCAAGGGTAGTTCACATTTCTCCTGTGCTCCGTTCAGCAAGTCTGCGCACACACAGAAAAAGAGAGAGAAAAGTTAAATATTAAGTAAGTCGTAAAGTTTTGCGTACATTTTTTTTGAGACAATGAACCTCAATCATGAAATGCTAGCAGAACAAATTTGTTTGTAATTTGGAAGTAAAGTCATTTATATGTACATTTTCCCATTTAAGTAAATAAGTACATGGGAAATGTATGTAAAAATTTGATTTACGAATGATTTGCACTTTTGAACTTTCTTTAAACAAACATTATTGTGCTCCCGTTTCATTAAACAAGGCCCAAAATATGTGTAAATAAAATTGAACTAACTTTTTATTAAATATTTAAAAAAGTAAATAATTGTAAATACAGTATATATTGTAACAGTCTAAGGTTAAAGCTTAATTTCAACTGTAGCCCCCGAATAAAACCACACCATGCATTTTTAAAAGCAAGTTTTGATAGGTTTAAAACATTTTTAATACAAGTAGCTCTTGTTTATTAAAGGGGTCATATGATGCGATTTAAATTTTTCCTTTCTCTTTGGAGTGTTACAAGCTCTTGGTGCATAAAGAAGATCTGTAAAGTTGCAAAGACTAAAGTCTCAAATCCAAAGAGATATTCTTTATAAAAGTTAAGAGTCAGCCACGCCTACCTAAAACGGCTCGTTCTAACACGCCCCCACATACCTACATCACGATGTGGGAAGATTTGCATAAAGCCGCCCAAATGTCCACCCAAAGAAAGAAGGCGTAACTTTTATCCTCGCTGTAGTATTGTTGTTGCCGCCGCCATGTCATGGAGACGCTGTGTGTTTCGTTGTGAAAGCGAAACTACTTTATTTGGCCTTCCGAGAAACAATGATGTACAGTATGTGGAAAATAATGTGTTTTTTTTACCTTAAACCGCATAAACACATTTCATTACACCAAATACACAAAATAATGTTCTTTTTAGCAGCATCATATGACCCCTTTAATGTAAACCATAAAGTGCAAAATTCACTTCCCTTCAGACTAAATACTTCACAATCACAACCCAAAATCAACAAGCTTTTTCGGCACATGGGCACTCAGCCGGAGAAAGAGATCAATAATGCAGTTAACACGGCAAATGAACACAGTGTGAAATTAACACCAAGACCGAACACCCACATCTTGCCAAATGCATTCAAACGGTCTTCAAAGATGTTCTGTTGCTGCTTTGCACTGCAGAAAATAACAATGAATGCAAACAAATTTGACATAAAGGGATAGTTCACCCAAAAATTAAAATTCTGTCATTAATTATGCACCCACAAATCGTTCCAAACTAGGGTTGTGACCGTGAGGAAATTTTTCCACCGGTTAATCGACGTGTGACAACACCGATAATACCGCTATCACCGCGGGGGCGGGGCGTTCCCTCTTTACCTTGCTTTCCTTCGCTTTTAAATAGCTTGTAAAAGCAGCGTGCGCATTTTACAACTGACACATTCAAGGCCCAGAAAGTAGTAAGGACATCGTTAAAATAGTCCATGTGACATCCGTGGTTCAACCGTAATGTTATGAAGCTATGAGAATACTCTTTGTGTGCAAAGAAAACAAAAATAACTTTATTCGACAATGTCCTTACTACCTTTCTGGGCCTTGCACGTGTCAGCTGCATTGCTGTCTATGCAAGTTCAGAAATCTCTCGAATTTCATCAAAAATATCTTAATTTGTGTTCCGAAGACGAACGAAGGTCTTACGGGTTTTGGAACGACTTGAGGGTGAGTAATTAATGACAGAATTTTTATTTCTGGATGAACTATCCCTTTAAAATGGGAAAAACTTCGCAAACTTATCCTGTGTATAATACATAATAATAAATAAATGTTTTGAGCCAAAATGTCTACTATTAAGGTTGATAAGATCAGAATTTAGAGCTATCGTTAAAAATATCTGTTACGTTAGTTACATTATAATTGTTCATAGTCTTTTTTACTAGAAATTCTTTAAAGCAAACACTTTGTGTAACAACAAAAGGTTGTTAAAAAAATTAACCAAAAACAAACAAAGAAAATCAATGATATCTAAAGAACAACTAAATGTTGATAATGTACAAGACAAAGTAATAAAGCTAAGAAATTTGTAGTCAAAATTTCTTTTTCAAAATTTAAAATTTGTCTCAAATAAGTTGCTGTTTGTAATGTTCAAAACATAATACATCAAATGAAACACTGTCAGACAAGAAAAAAGGGCAACTTTA
This sequence comes from Sinocyclocheilus rhinocerous, assembly GCF_001515625.1. Taxonomy (NCBI): domain Eukaryota; kingdom Metazoa; phylum Chordata; class Actinopteri; order Cypriniformes; family Cyprinidae; genus Sinocyclocheilus; species Sinocyclocheilus rhinocerous. Next base: position 1,365,270 of record NW_015629570.1, read on the forward strand.
GCATTTTCGTAAGTTATAAGTTTGCGCAAGTTTTACGTCTTTTGAATTGTCATTTTATATTAAATATCTAATTTTAAGGGTGATTAGATCTAAACTAATACAATTTAGAATTTTTATGACAGTTACCTTTTTGTTTATTGTTTTTTTTTTTTTATGAAACTTCCATGATTTTTACTTTTCAAAGACAAGTTCAAAAATGCATTTCATGACTGGAAATCAAGCTAGTGTTAACAATGATATATCCAAGAGTTGCATTTGGATTTTCTGGAATCTTCACTGTTTGCACACAGCATTATTTTACATATTATATCAAAAATTTACATTAAAAAGGGTTCGATTGGCAAAGAAAATGATGGCACAGCTTTATACTTTGAACTTTAACTTGTAACTGCCCTTTAGGGCCAAACAAACATAATCTAACCTAGCCTTTTCCTTTCTCTCTAACAGTTTCTGTCGAGCCATCAAATTCCACAATCTCCTTCGTTCTGAGAAACTACTGATATGGATTTAGTCAACACATGTCATGAAAAAACCTTGGACCATGAATGCACTATTTGCATATTCGAAAGAAACTGATCTTTGGGGACACAAAGTAGGCACACATAATCTACTGTGCAAGCAAATGTGTCTCTCTTCCAATACAAACACGCACCCGCATTCTGCACTCGAACCCTTATCCGAGTGCAGACTTTTACACTTTCACGGACGCTTTTACCTCTCAGGTGTTTAACAGTAGTCCCTCAGGTGTTCCCAGGAGTAAAGAGCTCTTTTCAAGGGCACAATGGAGATAAGAAATCTCAGTTACTCAAGTTACAGAGTTTAAAAAGCCAAGCGATGTAGAATATCAAGTGCAAGGCTGACACAAGTATATGACATCATACTGTGGAGATGGCTATTGTTAAGCCTACATGTAAGCATGTTATACATAACGATCTTTTAGGTTGAAACAGCTATTTATTTCAATGAATTAAACAGCTATTTGAGAGCTTAAAGTTAGGTTAGATCATAATATCATAACTTCAAGAGATACACAGTTATTTGTGTAATTTGTCTCGAAGTCATAGGATTATAGCATTTCACTTGACATCTAAAGATTAAATGTGCCGCCTGATGTTTTTGCCACTGATTATTTTCACCCGTTTGTATTAGCTATGAAATCCCTGAAGAGATTAACCCGATCCATAGACTGGGATGTCAGGAGGAGATTCTTAAAGCTTGCAGCTCAATCAAAATCCATTGTTTTCAAAGGAAATGGGACGTAATAGAGCAGATAAAAGAAGGGAGAGGAGTCGAAACGGGACGAGATGAGAAAATTTTGAATTTAAGGTGAGGGAAGTGTAAACGAGATGAGGGGAAAGAAGATGAGAAAACAGGAGACAAGGTAAGATGAGATAATATGAGGGAGGGGATGGTGAACGTGATTTCACCAAGTACAACATGTTCCAGGATCAACATCCTTGTTGATGCTTTAACAACATTCCAATCAACCAATCAGAATTGAGGGATAACTTTTAAATATCTATTTTAGGCTTACGATCAGGGTTAGGTGCTTCTACACCCTTGTTAATCAGTTATCATTTCACACTGATTTTAGGAATAAATTATGGGTAGTGTTAGGTTTAGGGGTAGGGATTGGGGTAAGTCTATATTTTTGGACAGTAATGCCGATCCAGGATCAACAAAAGATGTTGATCAAGGAACATGTCTCGGCGACCGGGAGGGGACGGGGAGACAAAATGAGATAAGATGAAGGGAGACAAGAGGAAACAAAATGAGAGGAAACGATATAAGAGAAGATAGGAGATGAGAGGTGAGGAAACGAGATGAGATTAAATATGAAAGGAGATGATGAGGAAAACAATGAGATGAGACAAGACATGATGAAAATAGACAAGATGAATTCAGATGAGGTGAGATGAGATGAGAGGAACTGACAGGAGATGATACAAGATTAATGGGGAGGAGATGAATCCAGGTGAGGTGAGATGAGGTTAAAGGAGTTGAGGTGAGTTGAGATGAGACGCAATGAGGCAAGATGATACAAGATAAAAAGAGAGGAGATGAATCCAGGTGAAGATGAGATGTTACATGATGAAAGGAGAGAAACCCATGTGAGATGAAGTGAGATAAGATGATATCAGATGAAATGAGATGAAAGGAGAAAACAAGAACCCCAGGTGAGGTGCGATGAAAACAAAAGACATGAGACGAGACGAGATGGAGAGAAACTTATGTGAGCTGAGGTGAGGGGAGATGAGATGAGACGAGATGAGATGAAAGGAGAGAACAAGATCCCCAGGTGAGACACAGTGAAAAGAAAAGAAACTATACGAGACAAGACGAAAAGACACTAGGTGAGAAGAGATGAGATTAAACAAGATGAGACAGGACAAGATGAGATGAAAGGAGAGAAGAGGAATCCAGGTGAGGTGAGTCACAATAAAAGGAAAAGACACTAATTGTGACGAGACGAGACGATATGATACGATACAAGATGAGATAAAAGGAGAGAAGAGGACTCCAGGTGAGACACGGTGAAAAGAAAAGAAACTATACGAGACAAGACGAAAAGACACTAGGTGAGAAGAGACGAGATTAAACAAGATGAGACAAGACACGGTGAGACAAGATGAGATGAAAGGAGAGAAGAGGAACCCAGGTGAGGTGAGTCACAATAAAAGGAAAAGACACTAATTGAGACGAGACAAGACGAGACGAGACGAGACAAGATGAGTTCAAAAGAGAGAAGAGGACTCCAGGTGAGACGAGATAAGATGAGACACAATGAAAAGAAAACACACGTGGTAAAATGAGATAAGACGAGATGAGACAAGATGAGATGAGACGAGACGAGATGAGATGAAAGGAGAGAAGAGGAACTCGGGTGAGGTGAGATGACACAATGAAAGGAAAAGACACTAGATGAGATGAGATAAGATGAGTGAAAACAGGGCAAGCTGAGATGAGACACGATGAAAGGAAAAAGAAGAAAAGAAGAGATTAGACGGGAGGAGACAAGACAGTATGAGTGGACTGGAGATGAGAAGAGACAAGAAGAGAGTTGAAGACAAAATGAGAAGAGAAGAGGAGTTGAGTTTAGATAAAGGAGACTATGGGGAGATGGGGTGGAAAGATGATGAGATGAGAGGAGAAGAAGGGAGGGGAGACGAGGACACAAACTGCAGTAATGTGAGGGTGTTAGCCATGTGATTTCAAATGATTCGATTTGCAAGGGCTGGATCATCTTTCTGCTCTCTCTTTCTCACTCTCTCATAAAGCAGTAAGAGACATGACGGCGCTGCAGAACAATGGCTGGCGGCAACCTAAATAGAACAGCACACATTAAGAGCACATCCTGTAAACCAAATAAACACCCCACTGAGGGAACACCAAACAGTAAAGGATGTACGCGTCATTCACAAATTCACATCGCTTAAGGTCACACGCTAACAAACAAAGAATTTAGACCATTTTGAGAGTCACATGACACAACTAACACAAGAGTCATGGGGGAGAAACGACAAAAATGACTCAAGCCTAGCCCAAACATAGCCCAAAAGACAGAAAATGAGGGATGACTATAAAGAGATGACAAAAACAAGCTGTGAAATTCGCCTCTGCTCAGCTTGATGTCATGTCGTGAATGCTTTAACTCGATCGGCTGGTTGGGTGTGTTTAACATACAAACACAATTTAGAGCTAAATTAGACCTTAATTGAACTTAATTAGACATGAACTCACAAACAAACCCTGATCTGTTTCACACACACACACACACACTGGACAGACTTGTCTACCGCAGAGAGATTGTTTTACAACACAGAATCCAATAACATGACAAACGCAAGGCATTCTGGGATGCAGTGACGCCACTGGTACTGATACTGACTAGGTTTAAATTCATGCTGAATTTGAAATAGCATAACATACTACGCCTACAGTCTCTGTTATATGTTTTTATAATACTACTATGATAATGTGCATTTCCGAATTCAGCCCTAATTTGCATGCTATGCATACTAAATATTATACAATACTGAAATTGGATTCCCCAATCACACTACATTGGGGAAAGGTACCTCAAAGTAGGATGTATACTATTTCCTATGGATTTTTAAAGTATGCACCCATGCATGCATTATCAGGCTAATATTACCCACAATCCCTTGCGTTACTTAAGAGCAGACTGTCTGTGATGGTTTTCAACTGATTTTTTTTCTTCAAAGATGAGATGATACAAGAAAAGATTAGATTAGACAAGAGAAGAGGGCCGTGAAATGCATTATGGGATGCTGTGACATCACTTCTAGTGAAACTAGCTTAACCTGATTCTAAATTTGCAAGATTTCCATACTAAATAGTATACGATATTGGAAATTGTGTGTCGCAAAACAGTACGGCCAACTTACTCCATGGCATACTATATCTAATTTTTGATGTGTGCAACCCTCGAAAGTGGACTAGTTTGCAACGTTTTCAGAGTGAATCATATGGATTTTTGAAGTGTGCATACATTTAGGCTATTTTTACCCACAATTCCCTTAGCACTACGGAAGTCTGCAACATTTTTTGGGAGGGAAACTTTTCTGTTCAAAAAAATGCCAGAAATCGGATGGATTTGTGATGTATACATTTGTGAACTTTAAGCTAATATTATCAACAATCCCCTCAGCACTGCTAAAGTGGATTAGTTTGCGAAGTTGTTAGAGTGACCTATTCAAGAAACATACCAGGAATCGTATGGATTTTTAAAGTGTGTAAAATTTTCTAGACTTTAGGCTAATATTACCCACAATCCATTTAGTGCTACGAATGTTTGCAATGTTTTTTGGGGGAAACTCTTCTGTTAAAGAAGCATGCTAGAAATCTGGTGAATTTCTGATGCGTGTACACAGTTGTGTTTTTTAAAGGGGTCATATGATGCGATTTCATTTTTTCCTTTCTCTTTAGAGTGTTACAAGCTCTTGGTGCATAAAGAAGATCTGTAAAGTTGCAAAGACTAAAGTCTCAAATCCAAAGAGATATTCTTTATAAAAGTTAAGAGTTAGCCACACCTACCTAAAACGGCTCGTTCGAACACGCCCCCACATACCTACCTCACTATGTGGAAGCTAATATTACCCACAATCCCTTAAGCACTACTAAAGTGGACAAATTTTTAGAGTGACCCGTTTAAGAAACATGCCAGGAATCATATGGAATTTTAAAGGGTCTGTAAGTTCCTAGACTTTAGGCTAATACTACCCACAATCCCTTCATGCTAGGAATCCGATGGATTTTTGAAGTGTGCATAAGTTTGTGTACTTTAGGGTAATATTACCCATAATCCCTTCGGCGCTACTAAAGTGGACAAGTTTGTGAAGTTTTTATAGTGACCTGTTAAAGAAAGATGCCAGGAATTGTATAGATTTTTAAAGTGTCCATAAGTTTCTAGATTTTAGGCTAATATTACCCACAACCCCTTCAGCGATATGAAAGTTTGCAATGTTTTTTGGAGGGAAACTCTTCTGTTTAAAAAAACGTTGCAGGAATCCGATGGATTTTTGAAGTGTGCATAGGTTTGTGTACTTTAGGCTAATATTACCCATAATTTCTTCAGCGCTATTAAAGTGGACTAGTTTACAATGTTTTTTTGAGTGGACTAGTTTTGGATAATTGTACCATCATACGTTCGTTTGCTGATTGGCCGATAACGTCCAAATATCAAGTTAGACATAAGTAGTTACGCGTTTTCCTTACATGAACTTTACTGAACTGAACTTCTTACTGTCACATACAAAAAACAATGATTAGCTGAGAGGAAGAGAGAAAGGGAATGATTTCGAGTCTGCATGTGGCGCTACGGAGAGTGGAAAAAACAGCTGTGCTTGACACAGGCTCAACATACACCCTTGTAAACACGCAATCACATAAACACACATACACACAGATGGGCGTTTTCCGTCACACACTCCTCCAGGCTAAATAGTGCGAGACCCCGCAAGACAAACAACAGTCATCAAGAAGACAACGAGTGTGTCTTTCAATGCAAAAACAACAAGAAATGGAGGAGCGAGAGGGGAAAAGCACTCAGGAGAGCTGTCTCTCTCTCTGTTGCGCTTCAGTGAGACACATTTCCCTCAGAGCAGCGCGTGTTTGTCTCTCTCATGCCAGAAAACACACACTGAGGGCACTTCTATGGCTAGTTTGGAGGAGTGTGAGAGTACAGTGCTCTTGTGTGTGTGTGTGTGTGTGTGTGTGTGTAATCTCTGTTCCAGGCAAATTTGAGTTCGTTCACTCTTTCTGCCAAGCTGGAAGGGTTTTGCTAAAGCTTTCAACTGGATGTGACTCACACACATTTACTTTTAAATCTGGACAAATTATAGATGATTAATGTTAATATAAAGGTGAATTTTTTATGAAAACACAGAGAGAGAGAAACATTATTTTCATTACAATTACAAAAATTTCCAAATTAAATTGTCATCACAGTAATGCATCTGGATTTATTTTTGCATTAAAAAAAAACTTTAATGTATAATAAAATATTGTATTTTATAATACAATATAGTATAGCTACTACTACTACTACTACTACTACTATGTTAAAAAATAAAAAATACAATAATGAGTATATATATATATATATATATATATATCCAATTATAACTACTTCAAAAATAACTCTTATCCAACTGCCCCAAAATTATAAATAAGAAAATACATTTTGATTTCTTCTTTTTTTATTACATTTTTATTAAATTAAATTTTTATTAATTTTGTATTGGGTAGCACAGCAATATCCAAAAAGTGAGCTCAGTAATGCTGTGTCATGATCCGGAACAGCCATTTCAAGCAACACATTCCAAAAATACATGAGCTGAAACAGTTCTGGACAGAGAAATTGGCCAAAATAACTCCAAGTCGCTGCTGAAGGTCTAATGCAGCTACAGAAAGCGTCTGGTTGAAGGTATTGGCGATTCAGAAGGTTCCATGGAAAGCCTTACATTTTTGACGTCTACATTAATTTTTTTACATAGAAATTACAAAAAAAAAAAAAAAAATGCAGGATTAATTTAACATTTTGGGCTCTTAATTAAGTTCCACTGTGTGCTGACAATCGTTCTCTGAATCAGATCATCGTCCCACAAGAGAACCGTCCAAAACAATGAGCCTTTCAGTACCCAGCACTGATAACTATCACATTTCTGACTACACAAGAGCTGAAGAGGCCAACAATTGGACTGACAGACAAGCAGTTACATACTAATGGAGACAAAAAAAGACGTGAGCTCTCTCATCAGCAACATATTGCTTCATGACACAGCACAAAAGCATCAAACCCAACAGATGAAACTCAAAACCAGTCTGTTCACCTGTTACGCTCCTTACGCATCAGTTACCACCTGCTGAAAGCGCACAAGTGTACATTTCAGACTCACCCATTTCTCGGCACGTGCACCCGTCCTCTGGGACCACACACAAGCCGACAAGAATGGATTGTCAAAGTGGATCCAAAACGAGGAACCAAAAAACGAATTGTCAGCTTGTGCTGCTGATACAAGTGCATGTTTCTGACATTTTTGGAGACAAATTGCTAAAAATGAAACAAAAAATGGTCCATTAATTGACTACTGTTTTTATTCATTTCTAAACATCCTAAACGTTAATTATTTTTTCATTTTTTGCAGGTTAAGTTATGCTTAATACAAAACAGGAAGTCCCCATCGTGACCGTCTTGCGTTATTGGTGAGATGAACGATGGCATTCAGCTAGTTGTGGTTAGTATTACTGGTTCAGCCTGTTCCCTAAAGAGGGAAGTCACATCCGCCCTAGATGTATAAATACAAATGCAGGGACACTCCTCACCCAACCACGACTCTCTGGAGATCTCTGGCTCTGCAAAACAGGTGACAAACATCCAGAACTGGGAAATTATGACCAAATGTGTGAGTTTGTGCTATGTGTTCATTAGCAACTCAGTGAAGCCAAAGCAAAGTCTCATTCAGGAATATTTTTATCAGACCAAATAATCTGAAAAGGTTTTGCAACAATATCAAATCACGCTTATCCAGATAACAAGTTGCAGATGATAAGGGAATGGGAAAACAAATGCTGAATATTTAAAATGATCACTGATATGTCTGTGATGATATGTCTGTACTATATTGGTTCAATCTGAAAGTGTTTTTTACATTTATTTTATCAGTCGATTTTGGTTGAGTTGTGTTGCACTTTTTTAGTTAATAATAGATTTTTGTTTAGAATATTACATTTTTTATTTAATCAGTCAAAAATCATAACTTTTATTATTGTCCATTTATCGCTCATTATCAGCCAGAATTTCAATATCGGTGCAACCCCTAAGTGGGTTAAAATAGATAAAAAGAAAACCATACTAGATTTTTGGTTACACATTATCTGAAGAAAGTGCCAAAACTCGTACAAAACTCGCAATCTTGAAGTTCATTTTTACGCAAAATCATAAGTTTAAATCTCTAAAATATAGTAGATATTGTTCACAACAAGTCACACAATTTGAAGAATCATTCATATATTTCAAAGAAACGGGATAAATTCAACTGAACACTTAAGAGTCAAAAATCGTAACTTTTAGTATCGTCCATTTATCGTTCATAACATGAAAACAATTATCGGACAATTTTAATATCAGTGCAACCCTCAAGTGGGTTAAAAGAGATAGAAAGATAGAAAAACCAAACTAGATTTTTGGTTACACATTATCTGAAGAATATGGCAAAACTCGTATAAAACGTGCAACCTTGAAGTTTCGTTGATCGTTTTTATGTAAAAATCGTAAGTTTGACCACTACAAAAAGTAGCGGGACATTCTTCACAAAAAAGCCACACAAATTCAGGAATCATTCATGTACACTGAACAAAATTATAAACGCAACACTTTTGTTTTTGCCCCCATTTTTCATGAGCTCAACTCAAAGATCTAAGACTTTTTCTATGTACACAAAAGGCCTATTTCTCTCAAATATTGTTCACAAATCTGTCTAAATCTGTGTTAGTGAGCACTTCTCCTTTGCCAAGACAATCCATCCACCTCACAGGTGTGGCATACCAAGATGCTGATTAGACAGCATGATCATTGCACAGGTGTGCCTTAGGCTGGCCACAAGAAAAGGCCACTCTAAAATGTGCAGTTTTACTGTATTGGGGGGTCCGAAAACCAGTCAGTATCAGGTGTGACCACCATTTGCCTCACGCAATGCAACACATCTCCTTCGCATAGAGTTGATCAGGTTGTTGATTGTGGCCTGTGGAATGTTGGTCCACTCCTCTTCAATGGCTGTGCGAAGTTGCTGGATATTGGCAGGAACTGGAACACGCTGTCGTATACGCCGATCCAGAGCATCCCAAACATGCTCAATGGGTGACATGTCCGGTGAGTATGCTGGCCATGCAAGAGCAAAGGAGAAGTGCTCACTAACACAGATTTAGACAGATTTGTGAACAATATTTGAGAGAAATAGGCCTTTTGTGTACATAGAAAAAGTCTTAGATCTTTGAGTTGAGCTCATGAAAAATGGGGGCAAAAACAAAAGTGTTGCGTTTATAATTTTGTTCAGTATATATAGAAGAAACGGGACAAATACAATTTAACAGAGTGAAAAATCCAAGCCTTTAATATCATTCATTTATCACACATAATATGAAAATAATTATTGGCCAGAATTTTAAAATTGGTGCGACCCCTGTGAGTTAAGAGATGAAAAGAAAACCATACTAGATTTTTTGTTACACATTATCTGAAGAAAGTGGCAAAACTCGTACACAATTACCAACCCTGGAGATAAGCTGATCATTTTAACGTAAAAATCATAAGTTTGTATCACTAAAACAAGTAGTAGGACAATGTTCACGACAAGTCACACAATTTAAAAAACATTCATGTATTTTGAAAAAAAACGGGACCAATTCAATTGGCCACTTAGTCAAAAACCTTTTAGTATAGTCCATTTATCGCTCACAACATGAAAATAATTTCATTCACGTCTATCAAACAAACGGTGGAGGATGAATTCAATTTAACTATTTTTTTTTCCAGCTAATCAACAATAAAAACACTGACAGCCAATCAGAATCCACCTGACTTTATAGCATTTAAAGCGGCAGATGTCATAACTGCAGCATTTTTATATTAAACAGAACTTAAGTTGGTGTGGACGCTAATATAGTTAACATTCTTGATGTGAACAAGCCTTAACTGTAACTTTAACCCTACGTGTCTCTTAGCTAGCAAGGATGAACACTGTCTTTGAGCTATTGTTCTTGGCCTGTGAGCGTTTAGCTTATTAATTACACGTTGGCCTTGTGTCCACCAGCGGCATCTACGAGCACAATGAAGCAAGCCCTGTTTAGCTAACAGTGGGTATCTGTGTCTCTCGCTCTCCCTCTCTCTCCGAGGAGTCTAGGCTCTAGTCAAGAGCCAGAAGCGTAGAGCGTGCCAGCGGCGTCATTTCAGCACCGTCCAGAGAGATGGTAACAGACACCGCTGGTGCAAACAAACACACACACATAGACACACAAGCCATGAGCCGCAAGAACACCTGAGCTCTCTTCGCTGCTGGCACGCAGAGCCGATAACCTCTGAGAAAGAGAGAGAGCTGAGGTGAAACGTGCCATGTTTGGATAGATAACATCGGCGGGCAACGGTTCAGCGGTTTTAATCGGGTGGATCCGCAGACGCAGACGTGAGATAATGTCAATCCAGGTCTGATGTTATCCTAAGAGTGAAGACAATAGGAATAATTTACCAAAGGACCAAACATTAGCATATTACACATGTTAGGTGTGTCATTTTTGAGCAAGCACTAGCGTCACTAAACAGTTTTTCCCATTTTTTCCAAACAAATCAAACATTCCCACCAAACTGAGACTCAGGAATTTGGTTAAGACAGTGTTGCTAGGTTGTTTTTTGGGCAACAGCATTTATATCTCAGTGTTTATGATGACGATTTGATTATTTAAAAAAAAAAAAAAAATTTCTTCAATCGTCATCCAAGTATTTTAAACATTATCGACATGTTTGGAAAAATACTCAACGGACCTCTTAAAATATACCTAGCCGACATGTTACTTACATGGATCTTCGTATGCTGAAACATCCAATATTTTCTATTCTTCTTTATGTTGGAAAGAAGTTGTCGTTTCTGGTGGCTATGCCTTATTAACTATGGATGCACCGAAATGAAAATTTTTGGCCGAAGCCGAACAAAATGAAACACTGAGCCGAAGGCCGAAGGCCGAATACCGAACATGGTTTTTCCCATTTTTTTCCCATTTTGCCAATTTTTTCACCATTGCATAAATTAAATAGCCAAAATGTGCTTTTTACTGTTTTGTCTTGCTTTTCAAA
>NW_015629570.1:1377066-1381205 GCF_001515625.1 Sinocyclocheilus rhinocerous
AAATGATTCTCATTACGAATTTGGGAAGACGTTTGTTGCACGTATCGCATTGTCACATGCCTTGTAAAAATTCATAAAAATGTTACTGAGCAGCTGACGAGTAACACTGTTTCAGTGCAGATTTTCCTCGCGCTTTGGACTTTGAACCCTGCCGCCGCGAGGTTGTGCAGCGCTGTTTGAATACATGCAATTCGTGCGTGTATTAGAAAGCATAACATTCTGCAGTTTATTTAATTGTTTAAGGGCATTTCGCGATTTCAAACATCATACAGTAACCAGCAACAACCACCCTTCCTCTTCTCATCGAAGACATGCGATGCATGCAGTACTAAACAGTCTCTCGCTGTCGGTGCTTGTAATGATTTTTTGCGTCTTTCTCGGACAGCTTTAAATGTTTCCACACTGCCGCCTTGTTGCTGCATTAGAGCGCGCCTCTATTTGATTGCGTCACGTCAGTTCGGTACAATTTTTTCAGTCTTTTCGCTTATTCGGCTGAACACGAAAGTTAGTTTTTTTTTCGGCTGAATCATTTCGGTTGCCGAACATTCGGTGCATCCCTATTATTAACGTTAATTTATCATTGTTAAAAATGATGGCAATGAACTTGGAAAAATACTTTATGGTCAGATTGAAAAAACAACAAGGTCCAAGAACTCAACAACAAACAAAGTGTAGCTAGCTTACGTTGATCTTTCTGCATTGAAAATAACATTTTCTACCATACGATTTTTTATGACTTGTGTTTTAAATGGACGAATTTATTGGCGCAAATGTTAGATGCTAATTCAATTCTGATGAAATCTAATTGAGAAAACAATGAGAATCCTAAACAAGAAAAAGGACAGCGCTCACATTTAAAAACAATAATGAAGACAATATAAACAAAGCAAATAGTTAGCTGAATATCCAGAAAAATAACAAGGTTCTTTAAATGTAGGTAGTGGATATTTCTACGTAAAAAATTACAATATTTTGTATCCCTCTTTGTGCTAGCTACAAGATTCAATTTGTTGTGACTAACATCAATATGCGTTTACGAAAAACAGCTAAGCTAACTGGCTGCTGGAACATTGAGGTCATTTGCTTCCAAAACAAACTCAACAAATAGACTCTCAGATCTTCTAATAAACAACTTTGGGCCAATCAGAAGACAAATTCAATCGTATATTGGTTGTCAACTGAGAGAAGCAACTTTCAAACTGCAACAAAGAGACGTATTCTGACACTGCTGGGAAAAAAAACACTTTTGAGGTTAACAGCAGGTGACCTATGAACAAAAAGCCCTTCCATTTCTTCGAAATATTTGTTTCTTTAAACATCAAATGCACCCATTGAGAGGAACTCAGCAAGAACGAGCAGAAGGAGAATGTTGTCTGATGAGTTCACACGTACACTCGCCAGTTTACAGTTCCAACATGAAGACCACAATGAGTCTTTGTGCGGCCCTCTCAGACGGTATTACTTAGATTTGTCATCATGTTGACGGACTATAAAGAGTCGTTTGATAGCTCTGAGAAGCAGGACCTTTCTTGCTTTTCTTCGCTAGCTGCCAGGCCCACTCAGTCACTCGTCAGGGAATAATAGTGCTTTGGAGAGCTTGGGACTGCGTGTAAAGGTCCGAGCTGCTGTCATCCTGAACTATGACTTACAATTGAAAATGTTGGTTTGAGTTCTCAAAGACATCTACAGCATGTTGACCGTGTCTGTTAAGCAAACAGAGACCTAAAACGACATTTCAACATTTTGTTAACACACTGCAAAACTCGATGCTATAAAAATAGCATCTTCTAGATGGTTTTAGCACATTGTTAAGTGGTTGCTAAAGGTTTTCCAGGTGGTTTTAATGTGTTAAGTGGTTGCATCCATCTTCTAGCTTATTTTAGTGCGTTGTTTTGCATCTGCTAACATGTTCTTGGTTATAATGCAATGTTAAGCGGTTGCTAAAGGTTTTCCGGGTGGTTTTAATGTGTTTGTTAAGCAGCTGCCTGCGTCTTCTGGCTTATTTTAACATGTTGATTTGCATCTGCTAGCGTGTTCTTGATGGTTTTAGCGCATTGCTAAGTGGTTGCTAAAGGTTTTCTAAGTGGTTTGCAGCTGCTAGTGTCCTTGATGGTTTTAACATGTTGTTATGTGGTTGGTAAAGGTTTTTCGGGTGGTTTTAATATATTGTTAAGCGGCTGCTGGTGCCTTCGGGCTTATTTTAACATGTTGATTTGCAGCTGCTAGCGTGTTCTTGATGGTTTTAGCACATTGCTAAGCAGTTGCTAAAAGGTTTTTGTCGTCATTTGTATTCGTTTTTTAATGTCTATTTATTATATTACATGTCTATTTTCTAATTTACATGTTTTGTTTGAATTATTTTAGTAAATCAAGTTAAACTAAATGAAAATGACAAATGTTGCTTTAGCAACCTTGGTATTATAGTGATGCTTGACGTAACAAGTACTGCTTACAATGGTGGAAAAAAAGTGCTAAATTATTTACGCTGTGCACAATCTTCGCAAATCAAGTTAGCATTGACGAACGGTGAGTGTTACACAATCTAATGCCATAATAACACACCATATCCATCACATACTGTAATTTTAACCTGCCTTTGAAACTTAATGCATCTTATAAAGTAATTTAGCTAGGTTTGAGATATAAACAAAAGGTCGTCACCAGAACTGTCATCACAGCGGGTCTGTCAAAAAAGCAGTCGGAGAGAGAGAGGGTTAGTGATATCCAGCCGCTGTCAAGCCCCACATGACTCAACGGGGGTTTGGCCTATATTAAGCACAGTGAGTCAGAGACGATGATTACATCCGCACACACATCAAGTCCGGTGACAGAGAAATCCACACACATACAACCTTTACAAAAAAGCACTGAGGACGAACCATGTTACAGTGATGGCATCAGATGGTAATACTATGGTATTTTAATATAAGCATGGAACTGAACGATTACCATGTTTTATGTGGCACTTCTGAGAATACCACTGTAAAAATATGGTATCACCATGGTAAATGTCCAAAACCAACATATTACAATAGTACATGCCAAAAAAACAACAAAAAAAACAATACTACTGTGGTAATTGTTAAAAAAAATGCAGTATTTCCTGTGAACATATCCAAAAAACAAGGTATTACTGTGGTAAATATTCAAAGCCACTGCATTATAACTGTACATGTACCAAAAAAAAAAAGAAAATGTTGTATTACTGTGGTAAATATCTTATTCTGTCCAGGCTGGACTATTCTGCCCTGCAAAGGCAAAAGACGGTAACTTCGATTTTTGTCGAAAATGAGTTATTGATATTTTTGGGACATTCAAGACATCCTTTATCATGTGCATAAGTATCTTGAGTCAATTTTGTTGTTTTTCCAAGAAAATAATGTGTCGTCTCAACCGTAACTTCGAAAAGCCCCGGAGAAACCAAGGCAGAACACCGTATAACACCAGTTACGGCTCTTTCACTTTGTTTGGAACGCTCAAATTGAGTTACGGCGTTCTGCCTTTATTTAGCCGTGCGTCAAAATGAAGTTACGGTGCCGGTTTGGAGCTATACGGTGTTCTGCCTTTTTTTTTTACTGTCCATTAAAGTCTGCTGCATTTTAATTACGGTGTAGACAACCGAATTAGATAGATCGCGATCTACCAAACAGCTCCATATAACAAAGCACTGTAAAGACTAGATACCTTGGCAGCAATACGTAATCATGAATAACCTTTAAAGATTTTTTTTTTCTTTTTGTAATGCAGATTATTCACCAGGATTACTACTTTCAAAAAAGAAAAAAATCTTTATACAAAATAATGTTACATAATATATAAAATATAAATTGTATATATAGCTTATATAACACTAAAATAAGTTAAAAACTGTATAAATATATTTTAGTTTTGTATTTTATACACATTATATATACAAATATCAAATATATATTATATTTCAAACCAGAAAGTATTCTACAAATAAAAATACACAACTTGTACATATATAAAATAAAATAAAAAAACAATATTATACTATAACATAAAATTTCTCCATAAATTTTCTTCATACATTTCTGTGTGTACTGTGTATATTTACTATGTATATATAAATACACACACATGCATGTATATATTTAAGAAAAATATGTTATGTTTAT